>NW_028117013.1:0-245300 GCF_964273445.1 Streptopelia decaocto | reverse complement strand
GTTGAGAGGAACTCGAAACATGTCAACCTTGGTTTTGAGAATCTCTCCCGGAGTTTGAGAGATTTGGACGTGAAAGGGTACCAATCTCGTCAGGGATTGGGAACCCTTCGCGAGAATGTCCCAAGTTTCAGCGGGATTTCCAAAATGTTGAAAGGAACTCGAAACATGTCAACCTTGGTTTTGAGAATCTCTCCCGGAGTTTGAGAGATTTGGACGTGAAAGGGCACCAGTCTTGTTGGGGATTGGGAACCCTTCGCGAGAATGTCTAAAGTTTCAGCGGGATTTCCAAAATGTTAAATGGAACTCGAAACATGTCAACCTTGGTTTTGAGAATCTCTCCCGGACTTTGAGAGATTTGGACGTGAAAGGGTACCAATCTTGTCGGGGATTGGGAACCCTTCGCGAGAATGTCCAAAGTTTCAGCGGGATTTCCAAAATGTTGAAAGGAACTCGAAACATGTCAACCTTGGTTTTGAGAATCTCTCCCAGAGTTTGAGAGATTTGGACGTGAAAGGATACCAATCAGGTCGGGGATTGGGAACCCTTCATGAGAATGTCCAAAGTTTCAGCGGGATTTCCAAAATGTTGAAAGGAACTCGAAACATGTCAACCTTGGTTTTGAGAATCTCTCCCGGAGTTTGAGAGATTTGGACGTGAAAGGGTACCAATCTTGTCGGGGATCGGGAACCCTTCGCGAGAATGTCCAAAGTTTCAGCGGGATTTCCAAAATGTTGAAAGGAACTCAAAACATGTCAAGCTTGGTTTTGAGAATCTCTCCCGGAGTTTGAGAGATTTGGACGTGAAAGGGCACCAGTCTTCTCGGGGATTGGGAACCCTTCGCGAGAATGTCCAAAGTTTCAGCGGGATTTCCAAAATGTTGAAAGGAACTCGAAACATGTCAACCTTGGTTTTTAGAATCTCTCCCGGAGTTTGAGAGATTTGGACGTGAAAGGGTACCAATCTTGTCGGGGATTGGGAACCCTTCGCGAGAATGTCCAAAGTTTCAGCAGGATTTCCAAAATGTTGAAAGGAACTCGAAACATGTCACCCTTGGTTTTGAGAATCTCTCCCGGACTTTGAGAGATTTGGACGTGAAAGGGTACCAATCTTGTCGGGGATTGGGAACCCTTCGCCAGAATGTCCAAAGTTTCAGCGGGATTTCCAAAATGTTGAAAGGAACTCGAAACATGTCAAGCTTGGTTTTGAGAATCTCTCCCGGAGTTTGAGACATTTGGACGTGAAAGGGTACCAAACTTGTCGGGGATTGGGAACCCTTCGCCAGAATGTCCAAAGTTTCAGCGGGATTTCCAAAATGTTGAAAGGAACTCGAAACATGTCAACCTTGGTTTTGAGAATCTCTGCCGGAGTTTGAGAGATTTGGACTTGAAAGGGTACCAATCTTGTCGGGGATTGGGAACCCTTCGCGAGAATGTCCAAAGTTTCAGCGGGATTTCCAAAATGTTGAAAGGAACTCGAAACATGTCAACCTTGGTTTTGAGAATCTCTCCCGGAGTTTGAGAGATTTGGACGTGAAAGGGTACCAATCTTGTCGGGGATTGGGAACCCTTCACCAGAATGTCCAAAGTTTCAGCGGGATTTCCAAAATGTTGAAAGGAACTCGAAACATGTCAACCTTGGTTTTGAGAATCTCTCCCGGAGTTTGAGAGATTTGGACGTGAAAGGGTACCAATCTTGTCGGGGATTGGGAACCCTTCGCCAGAATGTCCAAAGTTTCAGCGGGATTTCCAAAATGTTGAAAGGAACTCGAAACATGTCAACCTTGGTTTTGAGAATCTCTCCCGGAGTTTGAGAGATTTGGACGTGAAAGGGTACCAATCATGTCAGGGATTGGGAACCCTTCGCCAGAATGTCCAAAGTTTCAGCGGGATTTCCAAAATGTTGAGAGGAACTCGAAACATGTCAACCTTGGTTTTGAGAATCTCTCCCGGAGTTTGAGAGATTTGGACTTGAAAGGGTACCAGTCTTGCCGGGGATTGGGAACCCTTCGCGAGAATGTCCAAAGTTTCAGCGGGATTTCCAAAATGTTGAAAGGAACTCGAAACATGTCAACCTTGGTTTTGAGAATCTCTCCCGGAGTTTGAGAGATTTGGACGTGAAAGGGTACCAATCTTGTCGGGGATTGGGAACCCTTCGCGAGAATGTCCAAAGTTTCAGCGGGATTTCCAAAATGTTGAAAGGAACTCGAAACATGTCAACCTTGGTTTTGAGAATCTCTCCCGGAGTTTGAGAGATTTGGACGTGAAAGGGTACCAATCTTGTCGGGGATTGGGAACCCTTCACCAGAATGTCCAAAGTTTCAGCGGGATTTCCAAAATGTTGAAAGGAACTCGAAACATGTCAACCTTGCTTTTGAGAATCTCTCCCGGAGTTTGAGAGATTTGGACGTGAAAGGGTACCAATCTTGTCGGGGATTGGGAACCCTTCACGAGAATGTCCAAAGTTTCAGCGGGATTTCCAAAATGTTGAAAGGAACTCGAAACATGTCAACCTTGGTTTTGAGAATCTCTCCCGGAGTTTGAGAGATTTGGACGTGAAAGGGTACCAATCTTGTCGGGGATTGGGAACCCTTCGCGACAATGTCCAACGTTTCAGCAGGATTTCCAAAATGTTGAAAGGAACTGGAAACATGTCAACCTTGGTTTTGAGAATCTCTCCCGGAGTTTGAGAGATTTGGACGTGAAAGGGTACCAATCTTGTCGGGGATTGGGAACCCTTCGCGAGAATGTCCAAAGTTTCAGCGGGATTTCCAAAATGTTGAGAGGAACTCGAAACATGTCAAGCTTGGTTTTGAGAATCTCTCCCGGAGTTTGAGACATTTGGAAGTGAAAGGGTACCAATCTTGTCGGGGATTGGGAACCCTTCGCCAGAATGTCCAAAGTTTCAGCGGGATTTCCAAAATGTTGAAAGGAACTCGAAACATGTCGACCTTGGTTTTGAGAATCTCTCCCGGAGTTTGAGAGATTTGGACGTGAAAGGGTACCAATCATGTCAGTGATTGGGAACCCTTCGCCAGAATGTCCAAAGTTTCAGCGGGATTTCCAAAATGTTGAAAGGAACTCGAAACATGTCAACCTTGGTTTTGAGAATCTCTCCCGGAGTTTGAGAGATTTGGACGTGAAAGGGTACCAAACTTGTCGGGGATTGGGAACCCTTCGCCAGAATGTCCAAAGTTTCAGCGGGATTTCCAAAATGTTGAAAGGAACTCGAAACATGTCAACCTTGGTTTTGAGAATCTCTGCCGGAGTTTGAGAGATTTGGACGTGAAAGGGTACCAATCTTGTCGGGGATTGGGAACCCTTCGCGAGAATGTCCAAAGTTTCAGCGGGATTTCCAAAATGTTGAAAGGAACTCGAAACATGTCAACCTTGGTTTTGAGAATCTCTCCCGGAGTTTGAGAGATTTGGACGTGAAAGGGTACCAATCTTGTCGGGGATTGGGAACCCTTCACCAGAATGTCCAAAGTTTCAGCGGGATTTCCAAAATGTTGAAAGGAACTCGAAACATGTCAACCTTGGTTTTGAGAATCTCTCCCGGAGTTTGAGAGATTTGGACGTGAAAGGGTACCAATCTTGTCGGGGATTGGGAACCCTTCGCCAGAATGTCCAAAGTTTCAGCGGGATTTCCAAAATGTTGAAAGGAACTCGAAACATGTCAACCTTGGTTTTGAGAATCTCTCCCGGAGTTTGAGAGATTTGGACGTGAAAGGGTACCAATCATGTCAGGGATTGGGAACCCTTCGCCAGAATGTCCAAAGTTTCAGCGGGATTTCCAAAATGTTGAGAGGAACTCGAAACATGTCAACCTTGGTTTTGAGAATCTCTCCCGGAGTTTGAGAGATTTGGACTTGAAAGGGTACCAGTCTTGCCGGGGATTGGGAACCCTTCGCGAGAATGTCCAAAGTTTCAGCGGGATTTCCAAAATGTTGAAAGGAACTCGAAACATGTCAACCTTGGTTTTGAGAATCTCTCCCGGAGTTTGAGAGATTTGGACGTGAAAGGGTACCAATCTTGTCGGGGATTGGGAACCCTTCGCGAGAATGTCCAAAGTTTCAGCGGGATTTCCAAAATGTTGAAAGGAACTCGAAACATGTCAACCTTGGTTTTGAGAATCTCTCCCGGAGTTTGAGAGATTTGGACGTGAAAGGGTACCAATCTTGTCGGGGATTGGGAACCCTTCACCAGAATGTCCAAAGTTTCAGCGGGATTTCCAAAATGTTGAAAGGAACTCGAAACATGTCAACCTTGCTTTTGAGAATCTCTCCCGGAGTTTGAGAGATTTGGACGTGAAAGGGTACCAATCTTGTCGGGGATTGGGAACCCTTCACGAGAATGTCCAAAGTTTCAGCGGGATTTCCAAAATGTTGAAAGGAACTCGAAACATGTCAACCTTGGTTTTGAGAATCTCTCCCGGAGTTTGAGAGATTTGGACGTGAAAGGGTACCAATCTTGTCGGGGATTGGGAACCCTTCGCGACAATGTCCAACGTTTCAGCAGGATTTCCAAAATGTTGAAAGGAACTGGAAACATGTCAACCTTGGTTTTGAGAATCTCTCCCGGAGTTTGAGAGATTTGGACGTGAAAGGGTACCAATCTTGTCGGGGATTGGGAACCCTTCGCCAGAATGTCCAAAGTTTCAGCGGGATTTCCAAAATGTTGAAAGGAACTCGAAACATGTCAACCTTGGTTTTGAGAATCTCTCCCGGAGTTTGAGAGATTTGGACGTGAAAGGGTACCAATCTTGTCGGGGATTGGGAACCCTTCGCGAGAATGTCCAAAGTTTCAGCGGGATTTCCAAAATGTTGAGAGGAACTCGAAACATGTCAACCTTGGTTTTGAGAATCTCTCCCGGAGTTTGAGAGATTTGGACGTGAAAGGGTACCAGTCTTGTCGGGGATTGGGAACCCTTCGTGAGAATGTCCAAAGTTTCAGCGGGATTTCCAAAATGTTGAAAGGAACTCGAAACATGTCAACCTTGGTTTTGAGAATCTCTCCCGGAGTTTGAGAGATTTGGACGTGAAAGGGTACCAATCTTGTCGGGGATTGGGAACCCTTCGCGAGAATTTCCAAAGTTTCAGCAAGATTTCCAAAATGTTGAAAGGAACTCGAAACATGTCAACCTTGGTTTTGAGAATCTCTCCCGGAGTTTGAGAGATTTGGACGTGAAAGGGTGCCAATCTTGTCGGGGATTGGGAACCCTTCGCGACAATGTCCAAAGTTTCAGCGGGATTTCCAATATGTTGAAAGGAACTCGAAACATGTCGACCTTGGTTTTGAGAATCTCTCCCGGACTTTGAGAGTTTTGGACGTGAAAGGGTACCAGTCTTGTCGGGGATTGGGAACCCTTCGCCAGAATGTCCAAAGTTTCAGCGGGATTTCCAAAATGTTGAAAGGAACTCGAAACATGTCAACCTTGGTTTTGAGAATCTCTCCCGGAGTTTGAGAGATTTGGACGTGAAAGGGCACCAGTCTTCTCGGGGATTGGGAACCCTTCGTGAGAATGTCCAAAGTTTCAGCGGGATTTCCAAAATGTTGAAAGGAACTCGAAACATGTCAACCTTGGTTTTGAGAATCTCTCCCGGAGTTTCAGAGATTTGGACGTGAAAGGGTACCAATCTTGTCGGGGATTGGGAACCCTTCGCGAGAATGTCCAAAGTTTCAGCGGGATTTCCAAAATGTTGAAAGGAACTCGAAACATGTCAACCTTGGTTTTGAGAATCTCTCCCAGAGTTTGAGAGATTTGGACGTGAAAGGATACCAATCAGGTCGGGGATTGGGAACCCTTCACGAGAATGTCCAAAGTTTCAGCGGGATTTCCAAAATGTTGAAAGGAACTCGAAACATGTCAACCTTGGTTTTGAGAATCTCTCCCGGAGTTTGAGAGATTTGGACGTGAAAGGGTACCAATCTTGTCGGGGATCGGGAACCCTTCGCGAGAATGTCCAAAGTTTCAGCGGGATTTCCAAAATGTTGAAAGGAACTCAAAACATGTCAAGCTTGGTTTTGAGAATCTCTCCCGGAGTTTGAGAGATTTGGACGTGAAAGGGCACCAGTCTTCTCGGGGATTGGGAACCCTTCGCGAGAATGTCCAAAGTTTCAGCGGGATTTCCAAAATGTTGAAAGGAACTCGAAACATGTCAACCTTGGTTTTTAGAATCTCTCCCGGAGTTTGAGAGATTTGGACGTGAAAGGGTACCAATCTTGTCGGGGATTGGGAACCCTTCGCGAGAATGTCCAAAGTTTCAGCAGGATTTCCAAAATGTTGAAAGGAACTCGAAACATGTCACCCTTGGTTTTGAGAATCTCTCCCGGAGTTTGAGAGATTTGGACGTGAAAGGGTACCAGTCTTGTCGGGGATTGGGAACCCTTCGCGAGAATGTCCAAAGTTTCAGCGGGATTTCCAAAATGTTGAAAGGAACTCGAACCATGTCACCCTTGGTTTTGAGAATCTCTCCCGGAGTTTGAGAGATTTGGACGTGAAAGGGTACCAATCTCGTCGGGGATTGGGAACCCTTCGCGAGAATCTCCCAAGTTTCAGCGGGATTTCCAAAATGTTGATAGGAACTCGAAACATGTCAACCTTGGTTTTGAGAATCTCTCCCGGAGTTTGAGAGATTTGGACGTGAAAGGGC
The DNA here is from genome assembly GCF_964273445.1 of Streptopelia decaocto. Taxonomy (NCBI): domain Eukaryota; kingdom Metazoa; phylum Chordata; class Aves; order Columbiformes; family Columbidae; genus Streptopelia; species Streptopelia decaocto. The sequence continues at coordinate 238,651 of NW_028117013.1, read as the reverse complement.
ACCAGTCTTGTCGGGGATTGGGAACCCTTCGCGAGAATGTCCAAAGTTTCAGCGGGATTTCCAAAATGTTGAAAGGAACTGGAAACATGTCAACCTTGCTTTTGAGAATCTCTCCCGGAGTTTGAGAGATTTGGACGTGAAAGGGTACCAATCTTGTCGGGGACTGGGAACCCTTCGCCAGAATGTCCAAAGTTTCAGCGGGATTTCCAAAATGTTGATAGGAACTCGAAACATGTCACCCTTGGTTTTGAGAATCTCTCCCGGAGTTTGAGAGATTTGGACGTGAAAGGGTACCAATCTCGTCGGGGATTGGGAACCCTTCGCGAGAATCTCCCAAGTTTCAGCGGGATTTCCAAAATGTTGATAGGAACTCGAAACATGTCAACCTTGGTTTTGAGAATCTCTCCCGGAGTTTGAGAGATTTGGACGTGAAAGGGCACCAGTCTTGTCGGGGATTGGGAACCCTTCGCGAGAATGTCCAAAGTTTCAGCGGGATTTCCAAAATGTTGAAAGGAACTCGAAACATGTCAACCTTGGTTTTGAGAATCTCTCCCGGACTTTGAGAGATTTGGACGTGAAAGGGTACCAATCTTGTCGGGGACTGGGAACCCTTCGCCAGAATGTCCAAAGTTTCAGCGGGATTTCCAAAATGTTGAAAGGAACTCGAACCATGTCACCCTTGGTTTTGAGAATTTCTCCCGGAGTTTGAGAGATTTGGACGTGAAAGGGTACCAATCTTGTCGGGGATTGGGAACCCTTCGCGAGAATGTCCCAAGTTTCAGCGGGATTTCCAAAATGTTGAGAGGAACTCGAAACATGTCAACCTTGGTTTTGAGAATCTCTCCCGGAGTTTGAGAGATTTGGACGTGAAAGGGTACCAATCTCGTCAGGGATTGGGAACCCTTCGCGAGAATGTCCCAAGTTTCAGCGGGATTTCCAAAATGTTGAAAGGAACTCGAAACATGTCAACCTTGGTTTTGAGAATCTCTCCCGGAGTTTGAGAGATTTGGACGTGAAAGGGCACCAGTCTTGTTGGGGATTGGGAACCCTTCGCGAGAATGTCTAAAGTTTCAGCGGGATTTCCAAAATGTTAAATGGAACTCGAAACATGTCAACCTTGGTTTTGAGAATCTCTCCCGGACTTTGAGAGATTTGGACGTGAAAGGGTACCAATCTTGTCGGGGATTGGGAACCCTTCGCGAGAATGTCCAAAGTTTCAGCGGGATTTCCAAAATGTTGAAAGGAACTCGAAACATGTCAACCTTGGTTTTGAGAATCTCTCCCGGAGTTTGAGAGATTTGGACGTGAAAGGGCACCAGTCTTCTCGGGGATTGGGAACCCTTCGTGAGAATGTCCAAAGTTTCAGCGGGATTTCCAAAATGTTGAAAGGAACTCGAAACATGTCAACCTTGGTTTTGAGAATCTCTCCCGGAGTTTGAGAGATTTGGACGTGAAAGGGCACCAGTCTTCTCGGGGATTGGGAACCCTTCGTGAGAATGTCCAAAGTTTCAGCGGGATTTCCAAAATGTTGAAAGGAACTCGAAACATGTCAACCTTGGTTTTGAGAATCTCTCCCGGAGTTTCAGAGATTTGGACGTGAAAGGGTACCAATCTTGTCGGGGATTGGGAACCCTTCGCGAGAATGTCCAAAGTTTCAGCGGGATTTCCAAAATGTTGAAAGGAACTCGAAACATGTCAACCTTGGTTTTGAGAATCTCTCCCAGAGTTTGAGAGATTTGGACGTGAAAGGATACCAATCAGGTCGGGGATTGGGAACCCTTCACGAGAATGTCCAAAGTTTCAGCGGGATTTCCAAAATGTTGAAAGGAACTCGAAACATGTCAACCTTGGTTTTGAGAATCTCTCCCGGAGTTTGAGAGATTTGGACGTGAAAGGGTACCAATCTTGTCGGGGATTGGGAACCCTTCGCGACAATGTCCAAAGTTTCAGCGGGATTTCCAAAATGTTGAAAGGAACTCAAAACATGTCAAGCTTGGTTTTGAGAATCTCTCCCGGAGTTTGAGAGATTTGGACGTGAAAGGGTACCAATCTTGTCGGGGATTGGGAAACCTTCGCCAGAATGTCCAAAGTTTCAGCGGGATTTCCAAAATTTTGAAAGGAACTCGAAACATGTCAACCTCGGTTTTGAGAATCTCTCCCGGAGTTTGAGAGATTTGGACATGAAAGGGTACCAATCTTGTCGGGGATTGGGAACCCTTCGCGAGAATGTCCAAAGTTTCAGCGGGATTTCCAAAATGTTGAAAGGAACTCGAAACATGTCAACCTTGGTTTTGAGAATCTCTCCCGGAGTTTGAGAGATTTGGACGTGAAAGGGCACCAGTCTTGTCGGGGATTGGGAACCCTTCGCGAGAATGTCCAAAGTTTCAGCGGGATTTCCAAAATGTTGAAAGGAACTCAAAACATGTCAACCTTGGTTTTGAGAATCTCTCCCGGACTTTGAGAGATTTGGACGTGAAAGGGCACCAGTCTTCTCGGGGATTGGGAACCCTTCGCGAGAATGTCCAAAGTTTCAGCGGGATTTCCAAAATGTTGAAAGGAACTCGAAACATGTCAACCTTGGTTTTGAGAATCTCTCCCGGAGTTTGAGAGATTTGGACGTGAAAGGGTACCAATCTTGTCGGGGATTGGGAACCCTTCGCGAGAATGTCCAAAGTTTCAGCGGGATTTCCAAAATGTTGAAAGGAACTCGAAACATGTCGACCTTGGTTTTGAGAATCTCTCCCGGACTTTGAGAGATTTGGACGTGAAAGGGCACCAGTCTTGTCGGGGATTGGGAACCCTTCGCGAGAATGTCCAAAGTTTCAGCGGGATTTCCAAAATGTTGAAAGGAACTCGAAACATGTCAACCTTGGTTTTGAGAATCTCTCCCGGAGTTTGAGAGATTTGGACGTGAAAGGGTACCAATCTTGTCGGGGATTGGGAACCCTTCGCCAGAATGTCCAAAGTTTCAGCGGGATTTCCAAAATGTTGAAAGGAACTCGAACCATGTCACTCGTGGTTTTGAGAATCTCTCCCGGAGTTTGAGAGATTTGGACGTGAAAGGGTACCAATCTCGTCGGGGATTGGGAACCCTTCGCGAGAATGTCCCAAGTTTCAGCGGGATTTCCAAAATGTTGAGAGGAACTCGAAACATGTCAACCTTGGTTTTGAGAATCTCTCCCAGAGTTTGAGAGATTTGGTCGTGAAAGGGCACCAGTCTTGTCGGGGATTGGGAACCCTTCGCGAGAATGTCCAAAGTTTCAGCGGGATTTCCAAAATGTTGAAAGGAACTCGAAACATGTCAATCTTGGTTTTGAGAATCTCTCCCGGAGTTTGAGAGATTTGGACGTGAAAGGGTGCCAATCTTGTCGGGGATTGGGAACCCTTCGCGACAATGTCCAAAGTTTCAGCGGGATTTCCAAAATGTTGAAAGGAACTCGAAACATGTCGACCTTGGTTTTGAGAATCTCTCCCGGAGTTTGAGAGATTTGGACGTGAAAGGGTACCAGTCTTGTCGGGGATTGGGAACCCTTCGCCAGAATATCCAAAGTTTCAGCGGGATTTCCAAAATGTTGAAAGGAACTCGAAACATGTCAACCTTGGTTTTGAGAATCTCTCCCGGACTTTGAGAGATTTGGACGTGAAAGGGTACCAATCTTGTCGGGGATTGGGAACCCTTCGCGAGAATGTCCAAAGTTTCAGCGGGATTTCCAAAATGTTGAAAGGAACTCGAAACATGTCAACCTTGGTTTTGAGAATCTCTCCCGGAGTTTGAGAGATTTGGACGTGAAAGGATACCAATCAGGTCGGGGATTGGGAACCCTTCGCGAGAATGTCCAAAGTTTCAGCGGGATTTCCAAAATGTTGAAAGGAACTCGAAACATGTCAACCTTGGTTTTGAGAATCTCTCCCGGAGTTTGAGAGATTTGGACGTGAAAGGGTACCAATCTTGTCGGGGATTGGGAACCCTTCGCCAGAATGTCCAAAGTTTCAGCGGGATTTCCAAAATGTTGAAAGGAACTCGAACCATGTCACTCTTGGTTTTGAGAATCTCTCCCGGAGTTTGAGAGATTTGGACGTGAAAGGGTACCAATCTTGTCGGGGATTGGGAACCCTTCGCCAGAATGTCCAAAGTTTCAGTGGGATTTCCAAAATGTTGAAAGGAACTCGAAACATGTCAACCTTGGTTTTGAGAATCTCTCCCGGAGTTTGAGAGATTTGGACGTGAAAGGGTACCAATCTTGTCGGGGATTGGGAACCCTTCGCGAGAATGGCCAAAGTTTCAGCGGGATTTCCAAAATGTTGAAAGGAACTCGAAACATGTCAACCTTGCTTTTGAGAATCTCTCCCGGAGTTTGAGAGATTTGGACGTGAAAGGGTACCAATCTTGTCGGGGATCGGGAACCCTTCGCGAGAATGTCCAAAGTTTCAGCGGGATTTCCAAAATGTTGAAAGGAACTCAAAACATGTCAAGCTTGGTTTTGAGAATCTCTCCCGGAGTTTGAGAGATTTGGACGTGAAAGGGCACCAGTCTTCTCGGGGATTGGGAACCCTTCGCGAGAATGTCCAAAGTTTCAGCGGGATTTCCAAAATGTTGAAAGGAACTCGAAACATGTCAACCTTGGTTTTTAGAATCTCTCCCGGAGTTTGAGAGATTTGGACGTGAAAGGGTACCAATCTTGTCGGGGATTGGGAACCCTTCGCGAGAATGTCCAAAGTTTCAGCAGGATTTCCAAAATGTTGAAAGGAACTCGAAACATGTCAACCTTGGTTTTGAGAATCTCTCCCGGAGTTTGAGAGATTTGGACGTGAAAGGGTACCAGTCTTGTCGGGGATTAAGAACCCTTCGCGAGAATGTCCAAAGTTTCAGCGGGATTTCCAAAATGTTGAAAGGAACTCGAACCATGTCACCCTTGGTTTTGAGAATCTCTCCCGGAGTTTGAGAGATTTGGACGTGAAAGGGTACCAATCTCGTCGGGGATTGGGAACCCTTCGCGAGAATCTCCCAAGTTTCAGCGGGATTTCCAAAATGTTGATAGGAACTCGAAACATGTCAACCTTGGTTTTGAGAATCTCTCCCGGAGTTTGAGAGATTTGGACGTGAAAGGGCACCAGTCTTGTCGGGGATTGGGAACCCTTCGCGAGAATGTCCAAAGTTTCAGCGGGATTTCCAAAATGTTGAAAGGAACTCGAAACATGTCAACCTTGGTTTTGAGAATCTCTCCCGGAGTTTGAGAGATTTGGACGTGAAAGGATACCAATCAGGTCGGGGATTGGGAACCCTTCGCGAGAATGTCCAAAGTTTCAGCGGGATTTCCAAAATGTTGAAAGGAACTCGAAACATGTCAACCTTGGTTTTGAGAATCTCTCCCGGAGTTTGAGAGATTTGGACGTGAAAGGGTACCAATCTTGTCGGGGATTGGGAACCCTTCGCCAGAATGTCCAAAGTTTCAGCGGGATTTCCAAAATGTTGAAAGGAACTCGAACCATGTCACTCTTGGTTTTGAGAATCTCTCCCGGAGTTTGAGAGATTTGGACGTGAAAGGGTACCAATCTTGTCGGGGATTGGGAACCCTTCGCCAGAATGTCCAAAGTTTCAGTGGGATTTCCAAAATGTTGAAAGGAACTCGAAACATGTCAACCTTGGTTTTGAGAATCTCTCCCGGAGTTTGAGAGATTTGGACGTGAAAGGGTACCAATCTTGTCGGGGATTGGGAACCCTTCGCGAGAATGGCCAAAGTTTCAGCGGGATTTCCAAAATGTTGAAAGGAACTCGAAACATGTCAACCTTGCTTTTGAGAATCTCTCCCGGAGTTTGAGAGATTTGGACGTGAAAGGGTACCAATCTTGTCGGGGATCGGGAACCCTTCGCGAGAATGTCCAAAGTTTCAGCGGGATTTCCAAAATGTTGAAAGGAACTCAAAACATGTCAAGCTTGGTTTTGAGAATCTCTCCCGGAGTTTGAGAGATTTGGACGTGAAAGGGCACCAGTCTTCTCGGGGATTGGGAACCCTTCGCGAGAATGTCCAAAGTTTCAGCGGGATTTCCAAAATGTTGAAAGGAACTCGAAACATGTCAACCTTGGTTTTTAGAATCTCTCCCGGAGTTTGAGAGATTTGGACGTGAAAGGGTACCAATCTTGTCGGGGATTGGGAACCCTTCGCGAGAATGTCCAAAGTTTCAGCAGGATTTCCAAAATGTTGAAAGGAACTCGAAACATGTCAACCTTGGTTTTGAGAATCTCTCCCGGAGTTTGAGAGATTTGGACGTGAAAGGGTACCAGTCTTGTCGGGGATTGGGAACCCTTCGCGAGAATGTCCAAAGTTTCAGCGGGATTTCCAAAATGTTGAAAGGAACTCGAACCATGTCACCCTTGGTTTTGAGAATCTCTCCCGGAGTTTGAGAGATTTGGACGTGAAAGGGTACCAATCTCGTCGGGGATTGGGAACCCTTCGCGAGAATCTCCCAAGTTTCAGCGGGATTTCCAAAATGTTGATAGGAACTCGAAACATGTCAACCTTGGTTTTGAGAATCTCTCCCGGAGTTTGAGAGATTTGGACGTGAAAGGGCACCAGTCTTGTCGGGGATTGGGAACCCTTCGCGAGAATGTCCAAAGTTTCAGCGGGATTTCCAAAATGTTGAAAGGAACTCGAAACATGTCAACCTTGGTTTTGAGAATCTCTCCCGGACTTTGAGAGATTTGGACGTGAAAGGGTACCAATCTTGTCGGGGACTGGGAACCCTTCGCCAGAATGTCCAAAGTTTCAGCGGGATTTCCAAAATGTTGAAAGGAACTCGAACCATGTCACCCTTGGTTTTGAGAATCTCTCCCGGAGTTTGAGAGATTTGGACGTGAAAGGGTACCAATCTTGTCGGGGATTGGGAACCCTTCGCGAGAATGTCCCAAGTTTCAGCGGGATTTCCAAAATGTTGAGAGGAACTCGAAACATGTCAACCTTGGTTTTGAGAATCTCTCCCGGAGTTTGAGAGATTTGGACGTGAAAGGGTACCAATCTCGTCAGGGATTGGGAACCCTTCGCGAGAATGTCCCAAGTTTCAGCGGGATTTCCAAAATGTTGAAAGGAACTCGAAACATGTCAACCTTGGTTTTGAGAATCTCTCCCGGAGTTTGAGAGATTTGGACGTGAAAGGGCACCAGTCTTGTCGGGGATTGGGAACCCTTCGCGAGAATGTCCAAAGTTTCAGCGGGATTTCCAAAATGTTAAATGGAACTCGAAACATGTCAACCTTGGTTTTGAGAATCTCTCCCGGACTTTGAGAGATTTGGACGTGAAAGGGTACCAATCTTGTCGGGGATTGGGAACCCTTCGCGAGAATGTCCAAAGTTTCAGCGGGATTTCCAAAATGTTGAAAGGAACTCGAAACATGTCAACCTTGGTTTTGAGAATCTCTCCCGGAGTTTGAGAGATTTGGACGTGAAAGGGCACCAGTCTTGTCGGGGATTGGGAACCCTTCGCGAGAATGTCCAAAGTTTCAGCGGTATTTCCAAAATGTTGAAAGGAACTCAAAACATGTCGACCTTGGTTTTGAGAATCTCTCCCGGAGTTTGAGAGATTTGGACGTGAAAGGATACCAATCAGGTCGGGGATTGGGAACCCTTCACGAGAATGTCCAAAGTTTCAGCGGGATTTCCAAAATGTTGAAAGGAACTCGAAACATGTCAACCTTGGTTTTGAGAATCTCTCCCGGAGTTTGAGAGATTTGGACGTGAAAGGGTACCAATCTTGTCGGGGATTGGGAACCCTTCGCGACAATGTCCAAAGTTTCAGCGGGATTTCCAAAATGTTGAAAGGAACTCGAAACATGTCAACCTTGGTTTTGAGAATCTCTCCCGGAGTTTGAGAGATTTGGACGTGAAAGGGTACCAATCTTGTCGGGGATTGGGAAACCTTCGCCAGAATGTCCAAAGTTTCAGCGGGATTTCCAAAATGTTGAAAGGAACTCGAAACATGTCAACCTTGGTTTTGAGAATCTCTCCCGGAGTTTGAGAGATTTGGACATGAAAGGGTACCAATCTTGTCGGGGATTGGGAACCCTTCGCGAGAATGTCCAAAGTTTCAGCGGGATTTCCAAAATGTTGAAAGGAACTCGAAACATGTCAACCTTGGTTTTGAGAATCTCTCCCGGAGTTTGAGAGATTTGGACGTGAAAGGGCACAAGTCTTGTCGGGGATTGGGAACCCTTCGCGAGAATGTCCAAAGTTTCAGCGGGATTTCCAAAATGTTGAAAGGAACTCGAAACATGTCAACCTTGGTTTTGAGAATCTCTCCCGGACTTTGAGAGATTTGGACGTGAAAGGGCACCAGTCTTCTCGGGGATTGGGAACCCTTCGCGAGAATGTCCAAAGTTTCAGCGGGATTTCCAAAATGTTGAAAGGAACTCGAAACATGTCAACCTTGGTTTTGAGAATCTCTCCCGGAGTTTGAGAGATTTGGACGTGAAAGGGTACCAATCTTGTCGGGGATTGGGAACCCTTCGCGAGAATGTCCAAAGTTTCAGCGGGATTTCCAAAATGTTGAAAGGAACTCGAAACATGTCGACCTTGGTTTTGAGAATCTCTCCCGGACTTTGAGAGATTTGGACGTGAAAGGGCACCAGTCTTGTCGGGGATTGGGAACCCTTCGCGAGAATGTCCAAAGTTTCAGCGGGATTTCCAAAATGTTGAAAGGAACTCGAAACATGTCAACCTTGGTTTTGAGAATCTCTCCCGGAGTTTGAGAGATTTGGACGTGAAAGGCTACCAATCTTGTCGGGGATTGGGAACCCTTCGCCAGAATGTCCAAAGTTTCAGCGGGATTTCCAAAATGTTGAAAGGAACTCGAACCATGTCACTCTTGGTTTTGAGAATCTCTCCCGGAGTTTGAGAGATTTGGACGTGAAAGGGTACCAATCTCGTCGGGGATTGGGAACCCTTCGCGAGAATGTCCCAAGTTTCAGCGGGATTTCCAAAATGTTGAGAGGAACTCGAAACATGTCAACCTTGGTTTTGAGAATCTCTCCCAGAGTTTGAGAGATTTGGACGTGAAAGGGCACCAGTCTTGTCGGGGATTGGGAACCCTTCGCGAGAATGTCCAAAGTTTCAGCGGGATTTCCAAAATGTTGAAAGGAACTCGAAACATGTCAACCTTGGTTTTGAGAATCTCTCCCGGAGTTTGAGAGATTTGGACGTGAAAGGGTGCCAATCTTGTCGGGGATTGGGAACCCTTCGCGACAATGTCCAAAGTTTCAGCGGGATTTCCAAAATGTTGAAAGGAACTCGAAACATGTCGACCTTGGTTTTGAGAATCTCTCCCGGAGTTTGAGAGATTTGGACGTGAAAGGGTACCAGTCTTGTCGGGGATTGGGAACCCTTCGCCAGAATGTCCAAAGTTTCAGCGGGATTTCCAAAATGTTGAAAGGAACTCGAAACATGTCAACCTTGGTTTTGAGAATCTCTCCCGGACTTTGAGAGATTTGGACGTGAAAGGGTACCAATCTTGTCGGGGATTGGGAACCCTTCGCGAGAATGTCCAAAGTTTCAGCGGGATTTCCAAAATGTTGAAAGGAACTCGAAACATGTCAACCTTGGTTTTGAGAATCTCTCCCGGAGTTTGAGAGATTTGGACGTGAAAGGATACCAATCAGGTCGGGGATTGGGAACCCTTCACGAGAATGTCCCAAGTTTCAGCGGGATTTCCAAAATGTTGAAAGGAACTCGAAACATGTCAACCTTGGTTTTGAGAATCTCTCCCGGACTTTGAGAGATTTGGACGTGAAAGGGCACCAGTCTTCTCGGGGATTGGGAACCCTTCGCGAGAATGTCCAAAGTTTCAGCGGGATTTCCAAAATGTTGAAAGGAACTCGAAACATGTCAACCTTGGTTTTGAGAATCTCTCCCGGAGTTTGAGAGATTTGGACGTGAAAGGGTACCAATCTTGTCGGGGATTGGGAACCCTTCGCGAGAATGTCCAAAGTTTCAGCGGGATTTCCAAAATGTTGAAAGGAACTCGAAACATGTCGACCTTGGTTTTGAGAATCTCTCCCGGACTTTGAGAGATTTGGACGTGAAAGGGCACCAGTCTTGTCGGGGATTGGGAACCCTTCGCGAGAATGTCCAAAGTTTCAGCGGGATTTCCAAAATGTTGAAAGGAACTCGAAACATGTCAACCTTGGTTTTGAGAATCTCTCTCGGAGTTTGAGAGATTTGGACGTGAAAGGCTACCAATCTTGTCGGGGATTGGGAACCCTTCGCCAGAATGTCCAAAGTTTCAGCGGGATTTCCAAAATGTTGAAAGGAACTCGAACCATGTCACTCTTGGTTTTGAGAATCTCTCCCGGAGTTTGAGAGATTTGGACGTGAAAGGGTACCAATCTCGTCGGGGATTGGGAACCCTTCGCGAGAATGTCCCAAGTTTCAGCGGGATTTCCAAAATGTTGAGAGGAACTCGAAACATGTCAACCTTGGTTTTGAGAATCTCTCCCAGAGTTTGAGAGATTTGGACGTGAAAGGGTACCAGTCTTGTCGGGGATTGGGAACCCTTCGCGAGAATGTCCAAAGTTTCAGTGGGATTTCCAAAATGTTGAAAGGAACTCGAAACATGTCAACCTTGGTTTTGAGAATCTCTCCCGGAGTTTGAGAGATTTGGACGTGAAAGGGTGCCAATCTTGTCGGGGATTGGGAACCCTTCGCGACAATGTCCAAAGTTTCAGCGGGATTTCCAAAATGTTGAAAGGAACTCGAAACATGTCGACCTTGGTTTTGAGAATCTCTCCCGGAGTTTGAGAGATTTGGACGTGAAAGGGTACCAGTCTTGTCGGGGATTGGGAACCCTTCGCCAGAATGTCCAAAGTTTCAGCGGGATTTCCAAAATGTTGAAAGGAACTCGAAACATGTCAACCTTGGTTTTGAGAATCTCTCCCGGACTTTGAGAGATTTGGACGTGAAAGGGTACCAATCTTGTCGGGGATTGGGAACCCTTCGCGAGAATGTCCAAAGTTTCAGCGGGATTTCCAAAATGTTGAAAGGAACTCGAAACATGTCAACCTTGGTTTTCAGAATCTCTCCCGGAGTTTGAGAGATTTGGACGTGAAAGGGCACCAGTCTTGTCGGGGATTGGGAACCCTTCGCGAGAATGTCCAAAGTTTCAGCGGGATTTCCAAAATGTTGAAAGGAACTCAAAACATGTCGACCTTGGTTTTGAGAATCTCTCCCGGAGTTTGAGAGATTTGGACGTGAAAGGGCACCAGTCTTCTCGGGGATTGGGAACCCTTCGTGAGAATGTCCAAAGTTTCAGCGGGATTTCCAAAATGTTGAAAGGAACTCGAAACATGTCAACCTTGGTTTTGAGAATCTCTCCCGGAGTTTCAGAGATTTGGACGTGAAAGGGTACCAATCTTGTCGGGGATTGGGAACCCTTCGCCAGAATGTCCAAAGTTTCAGCGGGATTTCCAAAATGTTGAAAGGAACTCGAAACATGTCAACCTTGGTTTTGAGAATCTCTCCCAGAGTTTGAGAGATTTGGACGTGAAAGGATACCAATCAGGTCGGGGATTGGGAACCCTTCACGAGAATGTCCAAAGTTTCAGCGGGATTTCCAAAATGTTGAAAGGAACTCGAAACATGTCAACCTTGGTTTTGAGAATCTCTCCCGGAGTTTGAGAGATTTGGACGTGAAAGGGTACCAATCTTGTCGGGGATTGGGAACCCTTCGCGACAATGTCCAAAGTTTCAGCGGGATTTCCAAAATGTTGAAAGGAACTCGAAACATGTCAACCTTGGTTTTGAGAATCTCTCCCGGAGTTTGAGAGATTTGGACGTGAAAGGGTACCAATCTTGTCGGGGATTGGGAAACCTTCGCCAGAATGTCCAAAGTTTCAGCGGGATTTCCAAAATGTTGAAAGGAACTCGAAACATGTCAACCTTGGTTTTGAGAATCTCTCCCGGAGTTTGAGAGATTTGGACATGAAAGGGTACCAATCTTGTCGGGGATTGGGAACCCTTCGCGAGAATGTCCAAAGTTTCAGCGGGATTTCCAAAATGTTGAAAGGAACTCGAAACATGTCAACCTTGGTTTTGAGAATCTCTCCCGGAGTTTGAGAGATTTGGACGTGAAAGGGCACCAGTCTTGTCGGGGATTGGGAACCCTTCGCGAGAATGTCCAAAGTTTCAGCGCGATTTCCAAAATGTTGAAAGGAACTCAAAACATGTCAACCTTGGTTTTGAGAATCTCTCCCGGACTTTGAGAGATTTGGACGTGAAAGGGCACCAGTCTTCTCGGGGATTGGGAACCCTTCTCGAGAATGTCCAAAGTTTCAGCGGGATTTCCAAAATGTTGAAAGGAACTCGAAACATGTCAACCTTGGTTTTGAGAATCTCTCCCGGAGTTTGAGAGATTTGGACGTGAAAGGGTACCAATCTTGTCGGGGATTGGGAACCCTTCGCGAGAATGTCCAAAGTTTCAGCGGGATTTCCAAAATGTTGAAAGGAACTCGAAACATGTCGACCTTGGTTTTGAGAATCTCTCCCGGACTTTGAGAGATTTGGACGTGAAAGGGCACCAGTCTTGTCGGGGATTGGGAACCCTTCGCGAGAATGTCCAAAGTTTCAGCGGGATTTCCAAAATGTTGAAAGGAACTCGAAACATGTCAACCTTGGTTTTGAGAATCTCTCCCGGAGTTTGAGAGATTTGGACGTGAAAGGGTACCAATCTTGTCGGGGATTGGGAACCCTTCGCCAGAATGTCCAAAGTTTCAGCGGGATTTCCAAAATGTTGAAAGGAACTGGAAACATGTCAACCTTGGTTTTGAGAATCTCTCCCGGACTTTGAGAGATTTGGACGTGAAAGGGTACCAATCTCGTCGGGGATTGGGAACCCTTCGCGAGAATCTCCCAAGTTTCAGCGGGATTTCCAAAATGTTGAGAGGAACTCGAACCATGTCAACCTTGGTTTTGAGAATCTCTCCCAGAGTTTGAGAGATTTGGACGTGAAAGGGCACCAGTCTTGTCGGGGATTGGGAACCCTTCGCGAGAATGTCCAAAGTTTCAGCGGGATTTCCAAAATGTTGAAAGGAACTCGAAACATGTCAACCTTGGTTTTGAGAATCTCTCCCGGAGTTTGAGAGATTTGGACGTGAAAGGGTACCAATCTCGTCGGGGACTGGGAACCCTTCGCGAGAATGTCCAAAGTTTCAGCGGGATTTCCAAAATGTTGAAAGGAACTCGAAACATGTCAACCTTGGTTTTGAGAATCTCTCCCGGACTTTGAGAGATTTGGACGTGAAAGGGTACCAATCTCGTCGGGGATTGGGAACCCTTCACGAGAATGTCCCAAGTTTCAGCGGGATTTCCAAAATGTTGATAGGAACTCGAAACATGTCAACCTTGGTTTTGAGAATCTCTCCCGGACTTTGAGAGATTTGGACGTGAAAGGGCACCAGTCTAGTCGGGGATTGGGAACCCTTCGTGAGAATGTCCAAAGTTTCAGCGGGATTTCCAAAATGTTGAAAGGAACTCGAAACATGTCAACCTTGGTTTTGAGAATCTCTCCTGGAGTTTGAGAGATTTGGACGTGAAAGGGTACCAGTCTTGTCGGGGATTGGGAACCCTTCGCCAGAATGTCCAAAGTTTCAGCGGGATTTCCAAAATGTTGAAAGGAACTCGAAACATGTCAACCTTGGTTTTGAGAATCTCTCCCGGAGTTTGAGAGATTTGGACGTGAAAGGGTACCAATCTCGTCGGGGATTGGGAACCCTTCGCGAGAATGTCCCAAGTTTCAGCGGGATTTCCAAAATGTTGATAGGAACTCGAAACATGTCAACCTTGGTTTTGAGAATCTCTCCCGGAGTTTGAGAGATTTGGACGTGAAAGGGTACCAATCTTGTCGGGGATTGGGAACCCTTCGCGAGAATGTCCAAAGTTTCAGCGGGATTTCCAAAATGTTGAAAGGAACTCGAAACATGTCAACCTTGGTTTTGAGAATCTCTCCTGGAGTTTGAGAGATTTGGACGTGAAAGGGTACCAATCTTGTCGGGGATTGGGAACCCTTCGCCAGAATGTCCAAAGTTTCAGCGGGATTTCCAAAATGTTGAAAGGAACTCGAAACATGTCAACCTTGGTTTTGAGAATCTCTCCCGGAGTTTGAGAGATTTGGACGTGAAAGGGTACCAATCTTGTCGGGGATTGGGAACCCTTCGCGAGAATGTCCAAAGTTTCAGCGGGATTTCCAAAATGTTGAAAGGAACTGGAAACATGTCAACCTTGGTTTTGAGAATCTCTCCCGGAGTTTGAGAGATTTGGACGTGAAAGGGTACCAATCTTGTCGGGGATTGGGAACCCTTCGCGAGAATGTCCAAAGTTTCAGCGGGATTTCCAAAATGTTGAAAGGAACTCGAAACATGTCAACCTTGGTTTTGAGAATCTCTCCCGGACTTTGAGAGATTTGGACGTGAAAGGGTACCAATCTCGTCGGGGATTGGGAACCCTTCGCGAGAATGTCCCAAGTTTCAGCGGGATTTCCAAAATGTTGATAGGAACTCGAAACATGTCAACCTTGGTTTTGAGAATCTCTCTTGGAGTTTGAGAGATTTGGACGTGAAAGGGCACCAGTCTTGTCGGGGATTGGGAACCCTTCGCGAGAATGTCCAAAGTTTCAGCGGGATTTCCAAAATGTTGAAAGGAACTCGAAACATGTCAACCTTGGTTTTGAGAATCTCTCCCAGAGTTTGAGAGATTTGGACGTGAAAGGATACCAATCACTTCGGGGATTGGGAACCCTTCACGAGAATGTCCAAAGTTTCAGCGGGATTTCCAAAATGTTGAAAGGAACTCGAAACATGTCAACCTTGGTTTTGAGAATCTCTCCCGGAGTTTGAGAGATTTGGACGTGAAAGGGTACCAATCTTGTCGGGGATTGGGAACCCTTCGCGACAATGTCCAAAGTTTCAGCGGGATTTCCAAAATGTTGAAAGGAACTCGAAACATGTCAACCTTGGTTTTGAGAATCTCTCCCGGAGTTTGAGAGATTTGGACGTGAAAGGGTACCAATCTTGTCGGGGATTGGGAAACCTTCGCCAGAATGTCCAAAGTTTCAGCGGGATTTCCAAAATGTTGAAAGGAACTCGAAACATGTCAACCTTGGTTTTGAGAATCTCTCCCGGAGTTTGAGAGATTTGGACATGAAAGGGTACCAATCTTGTCGGGGATTGGGAACCCTTCGCGAGAATGTCCAAAGTTTCAGCGGGATTTCCAAAATGTTGAAAGGAACTCGAAACATGTCAACCTTGGTTTTGAGAATCTCTCCCGGAGTTTGAGAGATTTGGACGTGAAAGGGCACCAGTCTTGTCGGGGATTGGGAACCCTTCGCGAGAATGTCCAAAGTTTCAGCGCGATTTCCAAAATGTTGAAAGGAACTCAAAACATGTCAACCTTGGTTTTGAGAATCTCTCCCGGACTTTGAGAGATTTGGACGTGAAAGGGCACCAGTCTTCTCGGGGATTGGGAACCCTTCTCGAGAATGTCCAAAGTTTCAGCGGGATTTCCAAAATGTTGAAAGGAACTCGAAACATGTCAACCTTGGTTTTGAGAATCTCTCCCGGAGTTTGAGAGATTTGGACGTGAAAGGGTACCAATCTTGTCGGGGATTGGGAACCCTTCGCGAGAATGTCCAAAGTTTCAGCGGGATTTCCAAAATGTTGAAAGGAACTCGAAACATGTCGACCTTGGTTTTGAGAATCTCTCCCGGACTTTGAGAGATTTGGACGTGAAAGGGCACCAGTCTTGTCGGGGATTGGGAACCCTTCGCGAGAATGTCCAAAGTTTCAGCGGGATTTCCAAAATGTTGAAAGGAACTCGAAACATGTCAACCTTGGTTTTGAGAATCTCTCCCGGAGTTTGAGAGATTTGGACGTGAAAGGGTACCAATCTTGTCGGGGATTGGGAACCCTTCGCCAGAATGTCCAAAGTTTCAGCGGGATTTCCAAAATGTTGAAAGGAACTCGAAACATGTCAACCTTGGTTTTGAGAATCTCTCCCGGACTTTGAGAGATTTGGACGTGAAAGGGTACCAATCTCGTCGGGGATTGGGAACCCTTCGCGAGAATCTCCCAAGTTTCAGCGGGATTTCCAAAATGTTGAGAGGAACTCGAACCATGTCAACCTTGGTTTTGAGAATCTCTCCCAGAGTTTGAGAGATTTGGACGTGAAAGGGCACCAGTCTTGTCGGGGATTGGGAACCCTTCGCGAGAATGTCCAAAGTTTCAGCGGGATTTCCAAAATGTTGAAAGGAACTCGAAACATGTCAACCTTGGTTTTGAGAATCTCTCCCGGAGTTTGAGAGATTTGGACGTGAAAGGGTACCAATCTCGTCGGGGACTGGGAACCCTTCGCGAGAATGTCCAAAGTTTCAGCGGGATTTCCAAAATGTTGAAAGGAACTCGAAACATGTCAACCTTGGTTTTGAGAATCTCTCCCGGAGTTTGAGAGATTTGGACGTGAAAGGGTACCAATCTCGTCGGGGATTGGGAACCCTTCACGAGAATGTCCCAAGTTTCAGCGGGATTTCCAAAATGTTGATAGGAACTCGAAACATGTCAACCTTGGTTTTGAGAATCTCTCCCGGACTTTGAGAGATTTGGACGTGAAAGGGCACCAGTCTAGTCGGGGATTGGGAACCCTTCGTGAGAATGTCCAAAGTTTCAGCGGGATTTCCAAAATGTTGAAAGGAACTCGAAACATGTCAACCTTGGTTTTGAGAATCTCTCCCGGAGTTTGAGAGATTTGGACGTGAAAGGGTACCAGTCTTGTCGGGGATTGGGAACCCTTCGCCAGAATGTCCAAAGTTTCAGCGGGATTTCCAAAATGTTGAAAGGAACTCGAAACATGTCAACCTTGGTTTTGAGAATCTCTCCCGGAGTTTGAGAGATTTGGACGTGAAAGGGTACCAATCTCGTCGGGGATTGGGAACCCTTCGCGAGAATGTCCCAAGTTTCAGCGGGATTTCCAAAATGTTGATAGGAACTCGAAACATGTCAACCTTGGTTTTGAGAATCTCTCCCGGAGTTTGAGAGATTTGGACGTGAAAGGGTACCAATCTTGTCGGGGATTGGGAACCCTTCGCGAGAATGTCCAAAGTTTCAGCGGGATTTCCAAAATGTTGAAAGGAACTCGAAACATGTCAACCTTGGTTTTGAGAATCTCTCCTGGAGTTTGAGAGATTTGGACGTGAAAGGGTACCAATCTTGTCGGGGATTGGGAACCCTTCGCCAGAATGTCCAAAGTTTCAGCGGGATTTCCAAAATGTTGAAAGGAACTCGAAACATGTCAACCTTGGTTTTGAGAATCTCTCCCGGAGTTTGAGAGATTTGGACGTGAAAGGGTACCAATCTTGTCGGGGATTGGGAACCCTTCGCGAGAATGTCCAAAGTTTCAGCGGGATTTCCAAAATGTTGAAAGGAACTGGAAACATGTCAACCTTGGTTTTGAGAATCTCTCCCGGAGTTTGAGAGATTTGGACGTGAAAGGGTACCAATCTTGTCGGGGATTGGGAACCCTTCGCGAGAATGTCCAAAGTTTCAGCGGGATTTCCAAAATGTTGAAAGGAACTCGAAACATGTCAACCTTGGTTTTGAGAATCTCTCCCGGACTTTGAGAGATTTGGACGTGAAAGGGTACCAATCTCGTCGGGGATTGGGAACCCTTCGCGAGAATGTCCCAAGTTTCAGCGGGATTTCCAAAATGTTGATAGGAACTCGAAACATGTCAACCTTGGTTTTGAGAATCTCTCTTGGAGTTTGAGAGATTTGGACGTGAAAGGGCACCAGTCTTGTCGGGGATTGGGAACCCTTCGCGAGAATGTCCAAAGTTTCAGCTGGATTTCCAAAATGTTGAAAGGAACTCGAAACATGTCAACCTTGGTTTTGAGAATCTCTGCCGGAGTTTGAGAGATTTGGACGTGAAAGGGTACCAATCTTGTCGGGGATTGGGAACCCTTCGCCAGAATGTCCAAAGTTTCAGCGGGATTTCCAAAATGTTGAAAGGAACTCGAAACATGTCAACCTTGCTTTTGAGAATCTCTCCCGGAGTTTGAGAGATTTGGACGTGAAAGGGTACCAATCTTGTCGGGGATTGGGAACCCTTCGCGAGAATGTCCAAAGTTTCAGCGGGATTTCCAAAATGTTGAAAGGAACTCGAACCATGTCACCCTTGGTTTTGAGAATCTCTCCCGGACTTTGAGAGATTTGGACGTGAAAGGGTACCAATCTCGTCGGGGATTGGGAACCCTTCGCGAGAATCTCCCAAGTTTCAGCGGGATTTCCAAAATGTTGAGAGGAACTCGAACCATGTCAACCTTGGTTTTGAGAATCTCTCCCAGAGTTTGAGAGATTTGGACGTGAAAGGGCACCAGTCTTGTCGGGGATTGGGAACCCTTCGCGAGAATGTCCAAAGTTTCAGCGGGATTTCCAAAATGTTGAAAGGAACTCGAAACATGTCAACCTTGGTTTTGAGAATCTCTCCCGGAGTTTGAGAGATTTGGACGTGAAAGGGTACCAATCTCGTCGGGGACTGGGAACCCTTCGCGAGAATGTCCAAAGTTTCAGCGGGATTTCCAAAATGTTGAAAGGAACTCGAAACATGTCAACCTTGGTTTTGAGAATCTCTCCCGGAGTTTGAGAGATTTGGACGTGAAAGGGTACCAATCTCGTCGGGGATTGGGAACCCTTCACGAGAATGTCCCAAGTTTCAGCGGGATTTCCAAAATGTTGATAGGAACTCGAAACATGTCAACCTTGGTTTTGAGAATCTCTCCCGGACTTTGAGAGATTTGGACGTGAAAGGGCACCAGTCTAGTCGGGGATTGGGAACCCTTCGTGAGAATGTCCAAAGTTTCAGCGGGATTTCCAAAATGTTGAAAGGAACTCGAAACATGTCAACCTTGGTTTTGAGAATCTCTCCTGGAGTTTGAGAGATTTGGACGTGAAAGGGTACCAGTCTTGTCGGGGATTGGGAACCCTTCGCCAGAATGTCCAAAGTTTCAGCGGGATTTCCAAAATGTTGAAAGGAACTCGAAACATGTCAACCTTGGTTTTGAGAATCTCTCCCGGAGTTTGAGAGATTTGGACGTGAAAGGGTACCAATCTCGTCGGGGATTGGGAACCCTTCGCGAGAATGTCCCAAGTTTCAGCGGGATTTCCAAAATGTTGATAGGAACTCGAAACATGTCAACCTTGGTTTTGAGAATCTCTCCCGGAGTTTGAGAGATTTGGACGTGAAAGGGTACCAATCTTGTCGGGGATTGGGAACCCTTCGCGAGAATGTCCAAAGTTTCAGCGGGATTTCCAAAATGTTGAAAGGAACTCGAAACATGTCAACCTTGGTTTTGAGAATCTCTCCTGGAGTTTGAGAGATTTGGACGTGAAAGGGTACCAATCTTGTCGGGGATTGGGAACCCTTCGCCAGAATGTCCAAAGTTTCAGCGGGATTTCCAAAATGTTGAAAGGAACTCGAAACATGTCAACCTTGGTTTTGAGAATCTCTCCCGGAGTTTGAGAGATTTGGACGTGAAAGGGTACCAATCTTGTCGGGGATTGGGAACCCTTCGCGAGAATGTCCAAAGTTTCAGCGGGATTTCCAAAATGTTGAAAGGAACTGGAAACATGTCAACCTTGGTTTTGAGAATCTCTCCCGGACTTTGAGAGATTTGGACGTGAAAGGGTACCAATCTTGTCGGGGATTGGGAACCCTTCGCGAGAATGTCCAAAGTTTCAGCGGGATTTCCAAAATGTTGAAAGGAACTCGAAACATGTCAACCTTGGTTTTGAGAATCTCTCCCGGACTTTGAGAGATTTGGACGTGAAAGGGTACCAATCTCGTCGGGGATTGGGAACCCTTCGCGAGAATGTCCCAAGTTTCAGCGGGATTTCCAAAATGTTGATAGGAACTCGAAACATGTCAACCTTGGTTTTGAGAATCTCTCTTGGAGTTTGAGAGATTTGGACGTGAAAGGGCACCAGTCTTGTCGGGGATTGGGAACCCTTCGCGAGAATGTCCAAAGTTTCAGCTGGATTTCCAAAATGTTGAAAGGAACTCGAAACATGTCAACCTTGGTTTTGAGAATCTCTGCCGGAGTTTGAGAGATTTGGACGTGAAAGGGTACCAATCTTGTCGGGGATTGGGAACCCTTCGCCAGAATGTCCAAAGTTTCAGCGGGATTTCCAAAATGTTGAAAGGAACTCGAAACATGTCAACCTTGCTTTTGAGAATCTCTCCCGGAGTTTGAGAGATTTGGACGTGAAAGGGTACCAATCTTGTCGGGGATTGGGAACCCTTCGCGAGAATGTCCAAAGTTTCAGCGGGATTTCCAAAATGTTGAAAGGAACTCGAAGCATGTCAACCTTGGTTTTGAGAATCTCTCCCGGACTTTGAGAGATTTGGACGTGAAAGGGCACCAGTCTTCTCGGGGATTGGGAACCCTTCGCGAGAATGTCCAAAGTTTCAGCGGGATTTCCAAAATGTTGAAAGGAACTCAAAACATGTCAACCTTGGTTTTGAGAATCTCTCCCGGAGTTTGAGAGATTTGGACGTGAAAGGGTAGCAGCCTTGTCGGGGATTGGGAACCCTTCGCGAGAATGTCCAGTGTTTCAGCGGGATTTCCAAAATGTTGATAGGAACTCGAAACATGTCAACCTTGGTTTTGAGAATCTCTCTTGGAGTTTGAGAGATTTGGACGTGAAAGGGCACCAGTCTTGTCGGGGATTGGGAACCCTTCGCGAGAATGTCCAAAGTTTCAGCTAGATTTCCAAAATGTTGAAAGGAACTCGAAACATGTCAACCTTGGTTTTGAGAATCTCTCCCGGAGTTTGAGAGATTTGGACGTGAAAGGGTACCAATCTTGTCGGGGATTGGGAACCCTTCGCGAGAATGTCCAAAGTTTCAGCGGGATTTCCAAAATGTTGAAAGGAACTCGAAACATGTCAACCTTGGTTTTGAGAATCTCTCCTGGAGTTTGAGAGATTTGGACGTGAAAGGGTACCAATCTTGTCGGGGATTGGGAACCCTTCGCCAGAATGTCCAAAGTTTCAGCGGGATTTCCAAAATGTTGAAAGGAACTCGAAACATGTCAACCTTGGTTTTGAGAATCTCTCCCGGAGTTTGAGAGATTTGGACGTGAAAGGGTACCAATCTTGTCGGGGATTGGGAACCCTTCGCGAGAATGTCCAAAGTTTCAGCGGGATTTCCAAAATGTTGAAAGGAACTGGAAACATGTCAACCTTGGTTTTGAGAATCTCTCCCGGAGTTTGAGAGATTTGGACGTGAAAGGGTACCAATCTTGTCGGGGATTGGGAACCCTTCGCGAGAATGTCCAAAGTTTCAGCGGGATTTCCAAAATGTTGAAAGGAACTCGAAACATGTCAACCTTGGTTTTGAGAATCTCTCCCGGAGTTTGAGAGATTTGGACGTGAAAGGGTACCAATCTTGTCGGGGATTGGGAACCCTTCGCCAGAATGTCCAAAGTTTCAGCGGGATTTCCAAAATGTTGAAAGGAACTCGAAACATGTCAACCTTGGTTTTGAGAATCTCTCCCGTACTTTGAGAGATTTGGACGTGAAAGGGCACCAGTCTTGTCGGGGATTGGGAACCCTTCGCGAGAATGTCCAAAGTTTCAGCGGGATTTCCAAAATGTTGAAAGGAACTCGAAACATGTCAACCTTGGTTTTGAGAATCTCTCCCGGACTTTGAGAGATTTGGACGTGAAAGGGTACCAATCTTGTCGGGGATTGGGAACCCTTCGCAAGAATGTCCAAAGTTTCAGCGGGATTTCCAAAATGTTGAAAGGAACTCGAAACATGTCAACCTTGGTTTTGAGAATCTCTCCCGGACTTTGAGAGATTTGGACGTGAAAGGGTACCAATCTCGTCGGGGATTGGGAACCCTTCGCGAGAATGTCCCAAGTTTCAGCGGGATTTCCAAAATGTTGAAAGGAACTCGAAACATGTCAACCTTGCTTTTGAGAATCTCTCCCGGAGTTTGAGAGATTTGGACGTGAAAGGGTACCAATCTTGTCGGGGATTGGGAACCCTTCGCGAGAATGTCCAAAGTTTCAGCGGGATTTCCAAAATGTTGAAAGGAACTCGAAGCATGTCAACCTTGGTTTTGAGAATCTCTCCCGGACTTTGAGAGATTTGGACGTGAAAGGGCACCAGTCTTCTCGGGGATTGGGAACCCTTCGCGAGAATGTCCAAAGTTTCAGCGGGATTTCCAAAATGTTGAAAGGAACTCAAAACATGTCAACCTTGGTTTTGAGAATCTCTCCCGGACTTTGAGAGATTTGGACGTGAAAGGGTACCAATCTTGTCGGGGATTGGGAACCCTTCACGAGAATGTCCAAAGTTTCAGGGGGATTTCCAAAATGTTGAAAGGAACTCGAAACATGTCACCCTTGGTTTTGAGAATCTCTCCCGGACTTTGAGAGATTTGGACGTGAAAGGGTACCAATCTTGTCGGGGATTGGGAACCCTTCGCGAGAATGTCCAAAGTTTCAGCGGGATTTCCAAAATGTTGAAAGGAACTCGAAACATGTCAACCTTGGTTTTGAGAATCTCTCCCGGAGTTTGAGAGATTTGGACGTGAAAGGGTACCAATCTTGTCGGGGATTGGGAACCCTTCACCAGAATGTCCAAAGTTTCAGCGGGATTTCCAAAATGTTGAAAGGAACTCGAAACATGTCAACCTTGGTTTTGAGAATCTCTCCCGGAGTTTGAGAGATTTGGACATGAAAGGGTACCAATCTTGTCGGGGATTGGGAACCCTTCGCCAGAATGTCCAAAGTTTCAGCGGGATTTCCAAAATGTTGAAAGGAACTCGAAACATGTCAACCTTGGTTTTTAGAATCTCTCCCAGACTTTGAGAGATTTGGACGTGAAAGGGTACCAATCTTGTCGGGGATTGGGAACCCTTCGCGAGAATGTCCAAAGTTTCAGCGGGATTTCCAAAATGTTGAAAGGAACTCGAAACATGTCAACCTTGGTTTTGAGAATCTCTCCCGGACTTTGAGAGATTTGGACGTGAAAGGGTACCAGTCTTGTCGGGGATTGGGAACCCTTCGCCAGAATGTCCAAAGTTTCAGCGGGATTTCCAAAATGTTGAAAGGAACTCGAAACATGTCAACCTTGGTTTTGAGAATCTCTCCCGGAGTTTGAGAGATTTGGACGTGAAAGGGTACCAATCTTGTCGGGGATTGGGAACCCTTCGCCAGAATGTCCAAAGTTTCAGGGGGATTTCCAAAATGTTGAAAGGAACTCGAAACATGTCACCCTTGGTTTTGAGAATCTCTCCCGGAGTTTGAGAGATTTGGACGTGAAAGTGTACCAATCTTGTCAGGGATTGGGAACCCTTCGCGAGAATGTCCAAAGTTTCAGCGGGATTTCCAAAATGTTGAAAGGAACTCGAAACATGTCAACCTTGGTTTTGAGAATCTCTCCCGGAGTTTGAGAGATTTGGACGTGAAAGGGTACCAATCTTGTCGGGGATTGGGAACCCTTCACCAGAATGTCCAAAGTTTCAGCGGGATTTCCAAAATGTTGAAAGGAACTCGAAACATGTCAACCTTGGTTTTGAGAATCTCTCCCGGAGTTTGAGAGATTTGGACATGAAAGGGTACCAATCTTGTCGGGGATTGGGAACCCTTCGCCAGAATGTCCAAAGTTTCAGCGGGATTTCCAAAATGTTGAAAGGAACTCAAAACATGTCAACCTTGGTTTTTAGAATCTCTCCCAGACTTTGAGAGATTTGGACGTGAAAGGGTACCAATCTTGTCGGGGATTGGGAACCCTTCGCGAGAATGTCCAAAGTTTCAGCGGGATTTCCAAAATGTTGAAAGGAACTCGAAACATGTCAACCTTGGTTTTGAGAATCTCTGCCGGAGTTTGAGAGATTTGGACGTGAAAGGGTACCAATCTTGTCGGGGATTGGGAACCCTTCGCCAGAATGTCCAAAGTTTCAGCGGGATTTCCAAAATGTTGAAAGGAACTCGAAACATGTCAACCTTGGTTTTGAGAATCTCTCCCGGAGTTTGAGAGATTTGGACGTGAAAGGGTACCAATCTTGTCGGGGATTGGGAACCCTTCGCCAGAATGTCCAAAGTTTCAGCGGGATTTCCAAAATGTTGAAAGGAACTCGAAACATGTCAACCTTGGTTTTGAGAATCTCTCCCGGAGTTTGAGAGATTTGGACGTGAAAGGGTACCAATCTTGTCGGGGATTGGGAACCCTTCGCGAGAATGTCCAAAGTTTCAGCAGGATTTCCAAAATGTTGAAAGGAACTGGAAACATGTCAACCTTGGTTTTGAGAATCTCTCCCGGACTTTGAGAGATTTGGACGTGAAAGGGCACCAGTCTTCTCGGGGATTGGGAACCCTTCGCGAGAATGTCCAAAGTTTCAGCGGGATTTCCAAAATGTTGAAAGGAACTCGAAACATGTCAACCTTGGTTTTGAGAATCTCTCCCGGACTTTGAGAGATTTGGACGTGAAAGGGTACCAATCTTGTCGGGGATTGGGAACCCTTCGCGAGAATGTCCAAAGTTTCAGGGGGATTTCCAAAATGTTGAAAGGAACTCGAAACGTGTCACCCTTGGTTTTGAGAATCTCTCCCGGACTTTGAGAGATTTGGACGTGAAAGGGTACCAATCTTGTCATGGATTGGGAACCCTTCGCGAGAATGTCCAAAGTTTCAGCGGGATTTCCAAAATGTTGAAAGGAACTCGAAACATGTCAACCTTGGTTTTGAGAATCTCTCCCGGAGTTTGAGAGATTTGGACGTGAAAGGGTACCAATCTTGTCGGGGATTGGGAACCCTTCACCAGAATGTCCAAAGTTTCAGCGGGATTTCCAAAATGTTGAAAGGAACTCGAAACATGTCAACCTTGGTTTTGAGAATCTCTCCCGGAGTTTGAGAGATTTGGACGTGAAAGGGTACCAATCTTGTCGGGGATTGGGAACCCTTCGCCAGAATGTCCAAAGTTTCAGCGGGATTTCCAAAATGTTGAAAGGAACTCGAAACATGTCAACCTTGGTTTTTAGAATCTCTCCCAGACTTTGAGAGATTTGGACGTGAAAGGGTACCAATCTTGTCGGGGATTGGGAACCCTTCGCGAGAATGTCCAAAGTTTCAGCGGGATTTCCAAAATGTTGAAAGGAACTCGAAACATGTCAACCTTGGTTTTGAGAATCTCTGCCGGAGTTTGAGAGATTTGGACGTGAAAGGGTACCAATCTTGTCGGGGATTGGGAACCCTTCGCCAGAATGTCCAAAGTTTCAGCGGGATTTCCAAAATGTTGAAAGGAACTCGAAACATGTCAACCTTGGTTTTGAGAATCTCTCCCGGAGTTTGAGAGATTTGGACGTGAAAGGGTACCAATCTTGTCGGGGATTGGGAACCCTTCGCGAGAATGTCCAAAGTTTCAGCGGGATTTCCAAAATGTTGAAAGGAACTCGAAACATGTCAACCTTGGTTTTGAGAATCTCTCCCGGAGTTTGAGAGATTTGGACGTGAAAGGGTACCAATCTTGTCGGGGATTGGGAACCCTTCGCCAGAATGTCCAAAGTTTCAGCGGGATTTCCAAAATGTTGAAAGGAACTGGAAACATGTCAACCCTGGTTTTGAGAATCTCTCCCGGACTTTGAGAGATTTGGACGTGAAAGGGCACCAGTCTTCTCGGGGATTGGGAACCCTTCGCGAGAATGTCCAAAGTTTCAGCGGGATTTCCAAAATGTTGAAAGGAACTCGAAACATGTCAACCTTGGTTTTGAGAATCTCTCCCGGAGTTTGAGAGATTTGGACGTGAAAGGGTACCAATCTTGTCGGGGATTGGGAACCCTTCACCAGAATGTCCAAAGTTTCAGCGGGATTTCCAAAATGTTGAAAGGAACTCGAAACATGTCACCCTTGGTTTTGAGAATCTCTCCCGGAGTTTGAGAGATTTGGACGTGAAAGGGTACCAATCTTGTCAGGGATTGGGAACCCTTCGCGAGAATGTCCAAAGTTTCAGCGGGATTTCCAAAATGTTGAAAGGAACTCGAAACATGTCAACCTTGGTTTTGAGAATCTCTCCCGGAGTTTGAGAGATTTGGACATGAAAGGGTACCAATCTTGTCGGGGATTGGGAACCCTTCACCAGAATGTCCAAAGTTTCAGCGGGATTTCCAAAATGTTGAAAGGAACTCGAAACATGTCAACCTTGGTTTTGAGAATCTCTCCCGGAGTTTGAGAGATTTGGACGTGAAAGGGTACCAATCTTGTCGGGGATTGGGAACCCTTCGCGAGAATGTCCAAAGTTTCAGCGGGATTTCCAAAATGTTGAAAGGAACTCGAAACATGTCAACCTTGGTTTTTAGAATCTCTCCCAGACTTTGAGAGATTTGGACGTGAAATGGTACCAATCTTGTCGGGGATTGGGAACCCTTCGCGAGAATGTCCAAAGTTTCAGCGGGATTTCCAAAATGTTGAAAGGAACTCGAAACATGTCAACCTTGGTTTTGAGAATCTCTCCCGGAGTTTGAGAGATTTGGACGTGAAAGGGTACCAATCTTGTCGGGGATTGGGAACCCTTCGCCAGAATGTCCAAAGTTTCAGCGGGATTTCCAAAATGTTGAAAGGAACTCGAAACATGTCAACCTTGGTTTTGAGAATCTCTGCCGGAGTTTGAGAGATTTGGACGTGAAAGGGTACCAATCTTGTCGGGGATTGGGAACCCTTCGCCAGAATGTCCAAAGTTTCAGCGGGATTTCCAAAATGTTGAAAGGAACTCGAAACATGTCAACCTTGGTTTTGAGAATCTCTCCCGGAGTTTGAGAGATTTGGACGTGAAAGGGTACCAATCTTGTCGGGGATTGGGAACCCTTCGCCAGAATGTCCAAAGTTTCAGCTGGATTTCCAAAATGTTGAAAGCAACTCGAAACATGTCAACCTTGGTTTTGAGAATCTCTCCCGGAGTTTGAGAGATTTGGACGTGAAAGGGTACCAATCTTGTCGGGGATTGGGAACCCTTCGCAAGAATGTCCAAAGTTTCAGCGGGATTTCCAAAATGTTGAAAGAAACTCAAAACATGTCACCCTTGGTTTTGAGAATCTCTCCCGGATTTTGAGAGATTTGGACGTGAAAGGGCACCAATCTTGTCGGGGATTGGGAACCCTTCGCCAGAATGTCCAAAGTTTCAGCGGGATTTCCAAAATGTTGAAAGGAACTCGAAACATGTCAACCTTGCTTTTGAGAATCTCTCCCGGAGTTTGAGAGATTTGGACGTGAAAGGGTACCAATCTTGTCGGGGATTGGGAACCCTTCGCGAGAATGTCCAAAGTTTCAGCGGGATTTCCAAAATGTTGAAAGGAACTCGAAACATGTCAACCTTGGTTTTGAGAATCTCTCCCGGACTTTGAGAGATTTGGACGTGAAAGGGTACCAATCTTGTCGGGGATTGGGAACCCTTCACCAGAATGTCCCAAGTTTCAGCGGGATTTCCAAAATGTTGAAAGGAACTCGAAACATGTCAACCTTGGTTTTGAGAATCTCTCCCGGAGTTTGAGAGATTTGGATGTGAAAGGGTACCAATCTTGTCGGGGATTGGGAACCCTTCACCAGAATGTCCAAAGTTTCAGCGGGATTTCCAAAATGTTGAAAGGAACTCGAAACATGTCAACCTTGGTTTTGAGAATCTCTCCCGGAGTTTGAGAGATTTGGACGTGAAAGGGTACCAATCTTGTCGGGGATTGGGAACCCTTCGCCAGAATGTCCAAAGTTTCAGCGGGATTTCCAAAATGTTGAAAGGAACTCGAAACATGTCAACCTTGGTTTTGAGAATCTCTCCCGGACTTTGAGAGATTTGGACGTGAAAGGGCACCAGTCTTGTCGGGGATTGGGAACCCTTCGCGAGAATGTCCAAAGTTTCAGCGGGATTTCCAAAATGTTGAAAGGAACTCGAAACATGTCAACCTTGGTTTTGAGAATCTCTCCCGGAGTTTGAGAGATTTGGACGTGAAAGGGTACCAATCTTGTCGGGGATTGGGAACCCTTCGCGAGAATGTCCCAAGTTTCAGCGGGATTTCCAAAATGTTGATAGGAACTCGAAACATGTCAACCTTGGTTTTGAGAATCTCTCCCGGAGTTTGAGAGATTTGGACGTGAAAAGGTACCAATCTCGTCGGGGATTGGGAACCCTTCGCGAGAATGTCCAAAGTTTCAGGGGGATTTCCAAAATGTTGATAGGAACTCGAAACATGTCAACCTTGGTTTTGAGAATCTCTCTTGGAGTTTGAGAGATTTGGACGTGAAAGGGCACCAGTCTTGTCGGGGATTGGGAACCCTTCGCCAGAATGTCCAAAGTTTCAGCGGGATTTCCAAAATGTTGAAAGGAACTCGAAACATGTCAACCTTGGTTTTGAGAATCTCTCCCGGAGTTTGAGAGATTTGGACGTGAAAGGGTACCAATCTTGTCGGGGATTGGGAACCCTTCGCGAGAATGGACAAAGTTTCAGCGGGATTTCCAAAATGTTGAAAGGAACTCAAAACATGTCGACCTTGGTTTTGAGAATCTCTCCCGGAGTTTGAGAGATTTGGACGTGAAAGGGTACCAATCTTGTCGGGGATTGGGAACCCTTCGCGAGAATGTCCAAAGTTTCAGCGGGATTTCCAAAATGTTGAAAGGAACTCGAAACATGTCAACCTTGGTTTTGAGAATCTCTCCCGGACTTTGAGAGATTTGGACGTGAAAGGGTACCAATCTTGTCGGGGATTGGGAACCCTTCGCGAGAATGTCCAAAGTTTCAGCGGGATTTCCAAAATGTTGAAAGGAACTGGAAACATGTCAACCCTGGTTTTGAGAATCTCTCCCGGACTTTGAGAGATTTGGACGTGAAAGGGTACCAATCTTGTCGGGGATTGGGAACCCTTCGCGAGAATGTCCAAAGTTTCAGGGGGATTTCCAAAATGTTGAAAGGAACTCGAAACATGTCAACCTTGGTTTTGAGAATCTCTCCCGGACTTTGAGAGATTTGGACGTGAAAGGGTACCAGTCTTGTCGGGGATTGGGAACCCTTCGCGAGAATGTCCAAAGTTTCAGCGGGATTTCCAAAATGTTGAAAGGAACTGGAAACATGTCAACCCTGGTTTTGAGAATCTCTCCCGGACTTTGAGAGATTTGGACGTGAAAGGGCACCAGTCTTCTCGGGGATTGGGAACCCTTCGCGAGAATGTCCAAAGTTTCAGCGGGATTTCCAAAATGTTGAAAGGAACTCGAAACATGTCAACCTTGGTTTTGAGAATCTCTCCCGGACTTTGAGAGATTTGGATGTGAAAGGGTACCAATCTTGTCGGGGATTGGGAACCCTTCGCGAGAATGTCCAAAGTTTCAGGGGGATTTCCAAAATGTTGAAAGGAACTCGAAACATGTCACCCTTGGTTTTGAGAATCTCTCCCGGACTTTGAGAGATTTGGACGTGAAAGGGTACCAATCTTGTCAGGGATTGGGAACCCTTCGTGAGAATGTCCAAAGTTTCAGCGGGATTTCCAAAATGTTGAAAGGAACTCGAAACATGTCAACCTTGGTTTTGAGAATCTCTCCCGGAGTTTGAGAGATTTGGACGTGAAAGGGTACCAATCTTGTCGGGGATTGGGAACCCTTCACCAGAATGTCCAAAGTTTCAGCGGGATTTCCAAAATGTTGAAAGGAACTCGAAACATGTCAACCTTGGTTTTGAGAATCTCTCCCGGAGTTTGAGAGATTTGGACGTGAAAGGGTACCAATCTTGTTGGGGATTGGGAACCCTTCGCGAGAATGTCCAAAGTTTCAGCGGGATTTCCAAAATGTTGAAAGGAACTCGAAACATGTCAACCTTGGTTTTTAGAATCTCTCCCAGACTTTGAGAGATTTGGACGTGAAAGGGTACCAATCTTGTCGGGGATTGGGAACCCTTCGCGAGAATGTCCAAAGTTTCAGCGGGATTTCCTAAATGTTGAAAGGAACTCGAAACATGTCAACCTTGGTTTTGAGAATCTCTCCCGGAGTTTGAGAGATTTGGACGTGAAAGGGTACCAATCTTGTCGGGGATTGGGAACCCTTCGCCAGAATGTCCAAAGTTTCAGCGGGATTTCCAAAATGTTGAAAGGAACTCGAAACATGTCAACCTTGGTTTTGAGAATCTCTCCCGGAGTTTGAGAGATTTGGACGTGAAAGGGTACCAATCTTGTCGGGGATTGGGAACCCTTCGCGAGAATGTCCAAAGTTTCAGCGGGATTTCCAAAATGTTGAAAGGAACTCGAAACATGTCAACCTTGGTTTTGAGAATCTCTCCCGGAGTTTGAGAGATTTGGACGTGAAAGGGTACCAATCTTGTCGGGGATTGGGAACCCTTCGCGAGAATGTCCAAAGTTTCAGCGGGATTTCCAAAATGTTGAAAGCAACTCGAAACATGTCAACCTTGGTTTTGAGAATCTCTCCCGGAGTTTGAGAGATTTGGACGTGAAAGGGTACCAATCTTGTCGGGGATTGGGAACCCTTCGCAAGAATGTCCAAAGTTTCAGCGGGATTTCCAAAATGTTGAAAGAAACTCAAAACATGTCACCCTTGGTTTTGAGAATCTCTCCCGGATTTTGAGAGATTTGGACGTGAAAGGGTACCAATCTTGTCGGGGATTGGGAACCCTTCGCCAGAATGTCCAAAGTTTCAGCGGGATTTCCAAAATGTTGAAAGGAACTCGAAACATGTCAACCTTGGTTTTGAGAATCTCTCCCGGAGTTTGAGAGATTTGGACGTGAAAGGGTACCAATCTTGTCGGGGATTGGGAACCCTTCGCCAGAATGTCCAAAGTTTCAGCGGGATTTCCAAAATGTTGAAAGGAACTCGAAACATGTCAACCTTGGTTTTGAGAATCTCTCCTGGAGTTTGAGAGATTTGGACGTGAAAGGGTACCAATCTTGTCGGGGATTGGGAACCCTTCACCAGAATGTCCCAAGTTTCAGCGGGATTTCCAAAATGTTGAAAGGAACTCGAAACATGTCAACCTTGGTTTTGAGAATCTCTCCCGGAGTTTGAGAGATTTGGATGTGAAAGGGTACCAATCTTGTCGGGGATTGGGAACCCTTCACCAGAATGTCCAAAGTTTCAGCGGGATTTCCAAAATGTTGAAAGGAACTCGAAACATGTCAACCTTGGTTTTGAGAATCTGCCCGGAGTTTGAGAGATTTGGACTTGAAAGGGTACCAGTCTTGCCGGGGATTGGGAACCCTTCGCGAGAATGTCCAAAGTTTCAGCGGGATTTCCAAAATGTTGAAAGAAACTCAAAACATGTCACCCTTGGTTTTGAGAATCTCTCCCGGAGTTTGAGAGATTTGGACGTGAAAGGGCACCAATCTTGTCGGGGATTGGGAACCCTTCGCCAGAATGTCCAAAGTTTCAGCGGGATTTCCAAAATGTTGAAAGGAACTCGAAACATGTCAACCTTGCTTTTGAGAATCTCTCCCGGAGTTTGAGAGATTTGGACGTGAAAGGGCACCAGTCTTGTCGGGGATTGGGAACCCTTCGCGAGAATGTCCAAAGTTTCAGCGGGATTTCCAAAATGTTGAAAGGAACTCGAAACATGTCAACCTTGGTTTTTAGAATCTCTCCCAGACTTTGAGAGATTTGGACGTGAAAGGGTACCAATCTTGTCGGGGATTGGGAACCCTTCGCGAGAATGTCCAAAGTTTCAGCGGGATTTCCTAAATGTTGAAAGGAACTCGAAACATGTCAACCTTGGTTTTGAGAATCTCTCCCGGAGTTTGAGAGATTTGGACGTGAAAGGGTACCAATCTTGTCGGGGATTGGGAACCCTTCGCCAGAATGTCCAAAGTTTCAGCGGGATTTCCAAAATGTTGAAAGGAACTCGAAGCATGTCAACCTTGGTTTTGAGAATCTCTCCCGGAGTTTGAGAGATTTGGACGTGAAAGGGTACCAATCTTGTCGGGGATTGGGAACCCTTCACGAGAATGTCCAAAGTTTCAGCGGGATTTCCAAAATGTTGAAAGGAACTCGAAACATGTCAACCTTGGTTTTGAGAATCTCTCCCGGAGTTTGAGAGATTTGGACGTGAAAGGGTACCAATCTTGTCGGGGATTGGGAACCCTTCGCGAGAATGTCCAAAGTTTCAGCGGGATTTCCAAAATGTTGAAAGCAACTCGAAACATGTCAACCTTGGTTTTGAGAATCTCTCCCGGAGTTTGAGAGATTTGGACGTGAAAGGGTACCAATCTTGTCGGGGATTGGGAACCCTTCGCAAGAATGTCCAAAGTTTCAGCGGGATTTCCAAAATGTTGAAAGAAACTCAAAACATGTCACCCTTGGTTTTGAGAATCTGCCCGGAGTTTGAGAGATTTGGACTTGAAAGGATACCAGTCTTGCCGGGGATTGGGAACCCTTCGCGAGAATGTCCAAAGTTTCAGCGGGATTTCCAAAATGTTGAAAGAAACTCAAAACATGTCACCCTTGGTTTTGAGAATCTCTCCCGGATTTTGAGAGATTTGGACGTGAAAGGGCACCAATCTTGTAGGGGATTGGGAACCCTTCGCCAGAATGTCCAAAGTTTCAGCGGGATTTCCAAAATGTTGAAAGGAACTCGAAACATGTCAACCTTGCTTTTGAGAATCTCTCCCGGAGTTTGAGAGATTTGGACGTGAAAGGGTACCAATCTTGTCGGGGATTGGGAACCCTTCGCGAGAATGTCCAAAGTTTCAGCGGGATTTCCAAAATGTTGAAAGGAACTCGAAACATGTCAACCTTGGTTTTGAGAATCTCTCCCGGACTTTGAGAGATTTGGACGTGAAAGGGTACCAATCTTGTCGGGGATTGGGAACCCTTCACCAGAATGTCCCAAGTTTCATCGGGATTTCCAAAATGTTGAAAGGAACTCGAAACATGTCACCCTTGGTTTTGAGAATCTCTCCCGGACTTTGAGAGATTTGGACGTGAAAGGGTACCAATCTTGTCGGGGATTGGGAACCCTTCGCGAGAATGTCCCAAGTTTCAGCGGGATTTCCAAAATGTTGAAAGGAACTCGAAACATGTCAACCTTGGTTTTGAGAATCTCTCCCGGAGTTTGAGAGATTTGGACGTGAAAGGGCACCAGTCTTGTCGGGGATTGGGAACCCTTCGCGAGAATGTCCAAAGTTTCAGCGGGATTTCCAAAATGTTGAAAGGAACTCGAAACATGTCAACCTTGGTTTTGAGAATCTCTCCCGGAGTTTGAGAGATTTGGACGTGAAAGGGTACCAATCTTGTCGGGGATTGGGAACCCTTCGCCAGAATGTCCAAAGTTTCAGCGGGATTTCCAAAATGTTGAAAGGAACTCGAAACATGTCAACCTTGGTTTTGAGAATCTCTCCCGGACTTTGAGAGATTTGGACGTGAAAGGGCACCAGTCTTGTCGGGGATTGGGAACCCTTCGCGAGAATGTCCAAAGTTTCAGCGGGATTTCCAAAATGTTGAAAGGAACTCGAAACATGTCAACCTTGGTTTTGAGAATCTCTGCCGGAGTTTGAGAGATTTGGACGTGAAAGGGTACCAATCTTGTCGGGGATTGGGAACCCTTCGCGAGAATGTCCCAAGTTTCAGCGGGATTTCCAAAATGTTGATAGGAACTCGAAACATGTCAACCTTGGTTTTGAGAATCTCTCCCGGAGTTTGAGAGATTTGGACGTGAAAGGGTACCAATCTCGTCGGGGATTGGGAACCCTTCGCGAGAATGTCCCAAGTTTCAGCGGGATTTCCAAAATGTTGATAGGAACTCGAAACATGTCAACCTTGGTTTTGAGAATCTCTCTTGGAGTTTGAGAGATTTGGACGTGAAAGGGCACCAGTCTTGTCGGGGATTGGGAACCCTTCGCCAGAATGTCCAAAGTTTCAGCGGGATTTCCAAAATGTTGAAAGGAACTCGAAACATGTCAACCTTGGTTTTGAGAATCTCTCCCGGACTTTGAGAGATTTGGACGTGAAAGGGTACCAATCTTGTCGGGGATTGGGAACCCTTCGCGAGAATGGACAAAGTTTCAGCGGGATTTCCAAAATGTTGAGAGGAACTCGAAACATGTCGACCTTGGTTTTGAGAATCTCTCCCGGAGTTTGAGAGATTTGGACGTGAAAGGGTACCAATCTTGTCGGGGATTGGGAACCCTTCGCGAGAATGTCCAAAGTTTCAGCGGGATTTCCAAAATGTTGAAAGGAACTCGAAACATGTCAACCTTGGTTTTGAGAATCTCTCCCGGAGTTTGAGAGATTTGGACGTGAAAGGGTACCAATCTTGTCGGGGATTGGGAACCCTTCGCGAGAATGTCCAAAGTTTCAGCGGGATTTCCAAAATGTTGAAAGGAACTGGAAACCTGTCAACCCTGGTTTTGAGAATCTCTCCCGGACTTTGAGAGATTTGGACGTGAAAGGGCACCAGTCTTCTCGGGGATTGGGAACCCTTCGCGACAATGTCCAAAGTTTCAGCGGGATTTCCAAAATGTTGAAAGGAACTCGAAACATGTCAACCTTGGTTTTGAGAATCTCTCCCGGAGTTTGAGAGATTTGGACGTGAAAGGGTACCAATCTTGTCGGGGATTGGGAACCCTTCGCGAGAATGTCCAAAGTTTCAGGGGGATTTCCAAAATGTTGAAAGGAACTCGAAACATGTCACCCTTGGTTTTGAGAATCTCTCCCGGACTTTGAGAGATTTGGACGTGAAAGGGTACCAATCTTGTCAGGGATTGGGAACCCTTCGCGAGAATGTCCAAAGTTTCAGCGGGATTTCCAAAATGTTGAAAGGAACTCGAAACATGTCAACCTTGGTTTTGAGAATCTCTCCCGGAGTTTGAGAGATTTGGACGTGAAAGGGTACCAATCTTGTCGGGGATTGGGAACCCTTCACCAGAATGTCCAAAGTTTCAGCGGGATTTCCAAAATGTTGAGAGGAACTCGAAACGTGTCAACCTTGGTTTTGAGAATCTCTCCCGGAGTTTGAGAGATTTGGACGTGAAAGGGTACCAATCTTGTTGGGGATTGGGAACCCTTCGCGACAATGTCCAAAGTTTCAGCGGGATTTCCAAAATGTTGAAAGGAACTCGAAACATGTCAACCTTGGTTTTTAGAATCTCTCCCAGACTTTGAGAGATTTGGACGTGAAAGGGTACCAATCTTGTCGGGGATTGGGAACCCTTCGCCAGAATGTCCAAAGTTTCAGCGGGATTTCCAAAATGTTGAAAGGAACTCGAAACATGTCAACCTTGGTTTTGAGAATCTCTCCCGGAGTTTGAGAGATTTGGACGTGAAAGGGTACCAATCTTGTCGGGGATTGGGAACCCTTCGCCAGAATGTCCAAAGTTTCAGCGGGATTTCCAAAATGTTGAAAGGAACTGGAAACATGTCAACCTTGGTTTTGAGAATCTCTCCCGGACTTTGAGAGATTTGGACGTGAAAGGGTACCAATCTTGTCGGGGATTGGGAACCCTTCGCGAGAATGTCCCAAGTTTCAGCGGGATTTCCAAAATGTTGAAAGGAACTCGAAACATGTCAACCTTGGTTTTGAGAATCTCTCCCGGAGTTTGAGAGATTTGGACGTGAAAGGGTACCAATCTTGTCGGGGATTGGGAACCCTTCGCCAGAATGTCCAAAGTTTCAGCGGGATTTCCAAAATGTTGAAAGCAACTCGAAACATGTCAACCTTGGTTTTGAGAATCTCTCCCGGAGTTTGAGAGATTTGGACGTGAAAGGGTACCAATCTTGTCGGGGATTGGGAACCCTTAGCAAGAATGTCCAAAGTTTCAGCGGGATTTCCAAAATGTTGAAAGAAACTCAAAACATGTCACCCTTGGTTTTGAGAATCTCTCCCGGATTTTGAGAGATTTGGACGTGAAAGGGTACCAATCTTGTCGGGGATTGGGAACCCTTCGCCAGAATGTCCAAAGTTTCAGCGGGATTTCCAAAATGTTGAAAGGAACTCGAAACATGTCAACCTTGCTTTTGAGAATCTCTCCCGGAGTTTGAGAGATTTGGACGTGAAAGGGTACCAATCTTGCCTGGGATTGGGAACCCTTCGCGAGAATGTCCAAAGTTTCAGCGGGATTTCCAAAATGTTGAAAGGAACTCGAAACATGTCAACCTTGGTTTTGAGAATCTCTCCCGGACTTTGAGAGATTTGGACGTGAAAGGGTACCAATCTTGTCGGGGATTGGGAACCCTTCGCGAGAATGTCCCAAGTTTCAGCGGGATTTCCAAAATGTTGAAAGGAACTCGAAACATGTCAACCTTGGTTTTGAGAATCTCTCCCGGAGTTTGAGAGATTTGGACGTGAAAGGGCACCAATCTTGTCGGGGATTGGGAACCCTTCGCCAGAATGTCCAAAGTTTCAGCGGGATTTCCAAAATGTTGAAAGGAACTCGAAACATGTCAACCTTGGTTTTGAGAATCTCTGCTGGAGTTTGAGAGATTTGGACGTGAAAGGGTACCAATCTTGTCGGGGATTGGGAACCCTTCACGAGAATGTCCAAAGTTTCAGCGGGATTTCCAAAATGTTGAAAGGAACTCGAAACATGTCACCCTTGGTTTTGAGAATCTCTCCCGGAGTTTGAGAGATTTGGACGTGAAAGGGTACCAATCTTGTCGGGGATTGGGAACCCTTCACCAGAATGTCCCAAGTTTCAGCGGGATTTCCAAAATGTTGAAAGGAACTCGAAACATGTCAACCTTGGTTTTGAGAATCTCTCCCGGAGTTTGAGAGATTTGGATGTGAAAGGGTACCAATCTTGTCGGGGATTGGGAACCCTTCGCCAGAATGTCCAAAGTTTCAGCGGGATTTCCAAAATGTTGAAAGGAACTGGAAACATGTCAACCTTGGTTTTGAGAATCTCTCCCGGACTTTGAGAGATTTGGACGTGAAAGGGCACCAGTCTTGTCGGGGATTGGGAACCCTTCGCGAGAATGTCCAAAGTTTCAGCGGGATTTCCAAAATGTTGAAAGGAACTCGAAACATGTCAACCTTGGTTTTGAGAATCTCTCCCGGACTTTGAGAGATTTGGACGTGAAAGGGTACCAATCTTGTCAGGGATTGGGAACCCTTCGCCAGAATGTCCAAAGTTTCAGGGGGATTTCCAAAATGTTGAAAGGAACTCAAAACATGTCACCCTTGGTTTTGAGAATCTTTCCCGGAGTTTGAGAGATTTGGACGTGAAAGGGTACCAATCTTGTCGGGGATTGGGAACCCTTCACGAGAATGTCCAAAGTTTCAGCGGGATTTCCAAAACGTTGAGAGGAACTCGAACCATGTCAACCTTGGTTTTGAGAATCTCTCCCGGAGTTTGAGAGATTTGGACGTGAAAGGGTACCAATCTTGTCGGGGATTGGGAACCCTTCGCGAGAATGTCCAAAGTTTCAGCGGGATTTCCAAAACGTTGAGAGGAACTCGAACCATGTCAACCTTGGTTTTGAGAATCTCTCCCGGAGTTTGAGAGATTTGGACGTGAAA
The DNA here is from genome assembly GCF_964273445.1 of Streptopelia decaocto. Lineage (NCBI taxonomy): Eukaryota > Metazoa > Chordata > Aves > Columbiformes > Columbidae > Streptopelia > Streptopelia decaocto. The sequence goes on along the minus strand of NW_028117013.1, from coordinate 201,135 downwards.
GGGTACCAATCTTGTCGGGGATTGGGAACCCTTCGCGAGAATGTCTAAAGTTTCAGCGGGATTTCCAAAATGTTGAAAGGAACTCGAAACATGTCAACCTTGGTTTTGAGAATCTCTCCCGGAGTTTGAGAGATTTGGACGTGAAAGGGCACCAGTCTTGTCGGGGATTGGGAACCCTTCCCGAGAATGCCAAAAGTTTCAGCGGGATTTCCAAAATGTTGAAAGGAACTCAAAACATGTCAACCTTGGTTTTGAGAATCTCTCCCAGAGTTTGAGAGATTTGGACGTGAAAGTGTACCAATCTTGTCGGGGATTGGGAACCCTTCGCGAGAATGTCCCAAGTTTCAGCGGGATTTCCAAAATGTTGAAAGGAACTCGAAACATGTCAACCTTGGTTTTGAGAATCTCTCCCGGAGTTTGAGAGATTTGGACGTGAAAGGGCACCAGTCTTGTCGGGGATTGGGAACCCTTCGCGAGAATGGACAAAGTTTCAGCGGGATTTCCAAAATGTTGAAAGGAACTCGAAACATGTCAACCTTGGTTTTGAGAATCTCTCCCGGAGTTTGAGAGATTTGGACGTGAAAGGGTACCAATCTTGTTGGGGATTGGGAACCCTTCGCCAGAATGTCCAAAGTTTCAGCGGGATTTCCAAAATGTTGAAAGTAACTCGAAACATGTCAACCTTGGTTTTGAGAATCTCTCCCGGAGTTTGAGAGATTTGGACGTGAAAGGGTACCAATCTTGTCGGGGATTGGGAACCCTTCGCCAGAATGTCCAAAGTTTCAGCGGGATTTCCAAAATGTTGAAAGGAACTCGAAACATGTCAGCCTCGGTTTTGAGAATCTCTGCTGGAGTTTGAGAGATTTGGATGTGAAAGGGTACCAATCTTGTCGGGGATTGGGAACCCTTCGCGAGAATGTCCAAAGTTTCAGCGGGATTTCCAAAATGTTGAAAGGAACTCGAAACATGTCACCCTTGGTTTTGAGAATCTCTCCCGGAGTTTGAGAGATTTGGACGTGAAAGGGTACCAATCTTGTCAGGGATTGGGAACCCTTCGCCAGAATGTCCAAAGTTTCAGCGGGATTTCCAAAATGTTGAAAGGAACTGGAAACATGTCACCCTTGGTTTTGAGAATCTCTCCCGGAGTTTGAGAGATTTGGACGTGAAAGGGTACCAATCTTGTCGGGGATTGGGAACCCTTCGCGAGAATGTCCAAAGTTTCAGCGGGATTTCCAAAATGTTGAAAGGAACTCGAAACATGTCAACCTTGGTTTTGAGAATCTCTCCCGGACTTTGAGAGATTTGGACGTGAAAGGGTATCAATCTTGTCGGGGATTGGGAACCCTTCGCGAGAATGTCCAAAGTTTCAGCGGGATTTCCAAAATGTTGAAAGGAACTCGAAACATGTCACCCTTGGTTTTGAGAATCTCTCCTGGAGTTTGAGAGATTTGGACGTGAAAGCGTACCAATCTTGTCGGGGATTGGGAACCCTTCGCGAGAATGTCTAAAGTTTCAGCGGGATTTCCAAAATGTTGAAAGGAACTCGAAACATGTCAACCTTGGTTTTGAGAATCTCTCCCGGAGTTTGAGAGATTTGGACGTGAAAGGGTACCAATCTTGTCGGGGATTGGGAACCCTTCGCGAGAATGTCCAAAGTTTCAGCGGGATTTCCAAAATGTTGAAAGGAACTCTAAACATGTCAACCTTGGTTTTGAGAATGTCTCCCGGAGTTTGAGAGATTTGGACGTGAAAGGGTACCAATCTTGTCGGGGATTGGGAACCCTTCCCGAGAATGCCAAAAGTTTCAGCGGGATTTCCAAAGTGTTGAAAGGAACTCGAAACATGTCAACCTTCGTTTTGAGAATCTCTCCCGGAGTTTGAGAGATTTGGACGTGAAAGGGTACCAATCTTGTCAAGGATTGGAACCCTTCGCCAGAATGTCCAAAGTTTCAGCGGGATTTCCAAAATGTTGAAAGGAACTCGAAACATGTCAACCTTGGTTTTGAGAATCTCTGCCGGAGTTTGAGAGATTTGGACGTGAAACGGTACCAGTCTTGTCGGGGATTGGGAACCCTACGCGAGAATGTCCAAAGTTTCAGCGGGATTTCCAAAATGTTGAAAGGAACTCGAAACATGTCAACCTTGGTTTTGAGAATCTCTCCCGGAGTTTGAGAGATTTGGACGTGAAAGGGCACCAGTCTTGTCGGGGATTGGGAACCCTTCGCGAGAATGTCCAAAGTTTCAGCGGGATTTCCAAAATGTTGAAAGGAACTCAAAACATGTCAACCTTGGTTTTGAGAATCTCTCCCGGAGTTTGAGAGATTTGGATGTGAAAGGGCACCAGTCTTGTCGGGGATTGGGAACCCTTCGCGAGAATGGACAAATTTTCAGGGGGATTTCCAAAATGTTGAAAGGAACTCGAAACATGTCAACCTTGGTTTTGAGAATCTCTCCCGGAGTTTGAGAGATTTGGACGTGAAAGGGTACCAATCTTGTCGGGGATTGGGAACCCTTCGCGAGAATATCCAAAGTTTCAGCGGGATTTCCAAAATGTTGAAAGGAACTCGAAACATGTCACCCTTGGTTTTGAGAATCTCTCCCGGAGTTTGAGAGATTTGGACGTGAAAGGGTACCAATCTTGTCGGGGATTGGGAACCATTCACGAGAATGTCCAAAGTTTCAGCGGGATTTCCAAAATGTTGAAAGGAACTCGAAACATGTCAACCTTGGTTTTGAGAATCTCTCCCGGAGTTTGAGAGATTTGGTCGTGAAAGGGTACCAATCTTGTCGGGGATTGGGAACCTTTCGCGACAATGTCCAAAGTTTCAGCAGGATTTCCAAAATGTTGAAAGGAATTCGAAACATGTCAACTTTGGTTTTGAGAATCTCTCCCGGAGTTTGAGAGATTTGGACGTGAAAGGGTACCAATCTTGTCGGGGATTGGGAACCCTTCACGAGAATGTCCAAAGTTTCAGCGGGATTTCCAAAATGTTGAAAGGAACTCGAAACATGTCAACCTTGGTTTTGAGAATCTCTCCCGGAGTTTGAGAGATTTGGACGTGAAAGGGCACCAATCTTGTCGGGGATTGGGAACCCTTCACGAGAATGTCCAAAGTTTCAGCGGGATTTCCAAAATGTTGAAAGGAACTCGAAACATGTCAACCTTGGTTTTGAGAATCTCTCCCGGAGTTTGAGAGATTTGGACGTGAAAGGGCACCAGTCTTGTCGGGGATTGGGAACCCTTCGCGAGAATGTCCAAAGTTTCAGCGGGATTTCCAAAATGTTGAAAGGAACTCGAAACATGTCAACCTTGGTTTTTAGAATCTCTCCCGGAGTTTGAGAGATTTGGACGTGAAAGGGTACCAATCTTGTTGGGGATTGGGAACCCTTCGCCAGAATGTCCAAAGTTTCAGCGGGATTTCCAAAATGTTGAAAGGAAGTCGAAACATGTCAACCTTGGTTTTGAGAATCTCTCCCGGAGTTTGAGAGATTTGGACGTGAAAGGGTACCAATCTTGTCGGGGATTGGGAACCCTTCGCCAGAATGTCCAAAGTTTCAGCGGGATTTCCAAAATGTTGAAAGGAACTCGAAACATGTCAACCTTGGTTTTGAGAATCTCTGCTGGAGTTTGAGAGATTTGGACGTGAAAGGGTACCAATCTTGTCGGGGATTGGGAACCCTTCGCGAGAATGTCCAAAGTTTCAGCGGGATTTCCAAAATGTTGAAAGGAACTCGAAACATGTCACCCTTGGTTTTGAGAATCTCTCCCGGAGTTTGAGAGATTTGGACGTGAAAGGGTACCAATCTTGTCGGGGATTGGGAACCCTTCACCAGAATGTCCCAAGTTTCAGCGGGATTTCCAAAATGTTGAAAGGAACTCGAAACATGTCAACCTTGGTTTTGAGAATCTCTCCCGGAGTTTGAGAGATTTGGATGTGAAAGGGTACCAATCTTGTCGGGGATTGGGAACCCTTCACCAGAATGTCCAAAGTTTCAGCGGGATTTCCAAAATGTTGAAAGGAACTCGAAACATGTCAACCTTGGTTTTGAGAATCTCTGCCGGAGTTTGAGAGATTTGGACGTGAAAGGGTACCAATCTTGTCAGGGATTGGGAACCCTTCGCGAGAATGTCCAAAGTTTCAGCGGGATTTCCAAAATGTTGAAAGGAACTCGAAACATGTCAACCTTGGTTTTGAGAATCTCTGCCGGAGTTTGAGAGATTTGGACGTGAAAGGGTACCAATCTTTTCAGGGATTGGGAACCCTTCGCCAGAATGTCCAAAGTTTCAGGGGGATTTCCAAAATGTTGAAAGGAACTGGAAACATGTCACCCTTGGTTTTGAGAATCTCTCCCGGAGTTTGAGAGATTTGGACGTGAAAGGGTACCAATCTTGTCGGGGATTGGGAACCCTTCGCGAGAATGTCCAAAGTTTCAGCGGGATTTCCAAAATGTTGAAAGGAACTCGAAACATGTCAACCTTGGTTTTGAGAATCTCTTCCGGAGTTTGAGAGATTTGGACGTGAAAGGGTATCAATCTTGTCGGGGATTGGGAACCCTTCGCGAGAATGTCCAAAGTTTCAGCGGGATTTCCAAAATGTTGAAAGGAACTCGAAACATGTCACCCTTGGTTTTGAGAATCTCTCCCGGAGTTTGAGAGATTTGGACGTGAAAGGGTACCAGTCTTGTCGGGGATTGGGAACCCTTCGCGAGAATGTCTAAAGTTTCAGCGGGATTTCCAAAATGTTGAAAGGAACTCGAAACATGTCAACCTTGGTTTTGAGAATCTCTCCCGGAGTTTGAGAGATTTGGACGTGAAAGGGTACCAATCTTGTCGGGGATTGGGAACCCTTCGCGAGAATGTCCAAAGTTTCAGCGGGATTTCCAAAATGTTGAAAGGAACTCGAAACATGTCAACCTTGGTTTTGAGAATCTCTCCCGGAGTTTGAGAGATTTGGACGTGAAAGGGTACCAGTCTTGTCGGGGATTGGGAACCCTTCCCGAGAATGCCAAAAGTTTCAGCGGGATTTCCAAAGTGTTGAAAGGAACTCGAAACATGTCAACCTTGGTTTTGAGAATCTCTCCCGGAGTTTGAGAGATTTGGACGTGAAAGGGTACCAATCTTGTCAAGGATTGGAACCCTTCGCCAGAATGTCCAAAGTTTCAGCGGGATTTCCAAAATGTTGAAAGGAACTCGAAACATGTCAACCTTGGTTTTGAGAATCTCTGCCGGAGTTTGAGAGATTTGGACGTGAAAAGGTAACACTCTTGTCGGGGATTGGGAACCCTACGCGAGAATGTCCAAAGTTTCAGCGGGATTTCCAAAATGTTGAAAGGAACTCGAAACATGTCAACCTTGCTTTTGAGAATCTCTCCCGGAGTTTGAGAGATTTGGACGTGAAAGGGCACCAGTCTTGTCGGGGATTGGGAACCCTTCGCGAGAATGGACAAATTTTCAGGGGGATTTCCAAAATGTTGAAAGGAACTCGAAACATGTCAACCTTGGTTTTGAGAATCTCTCCCGGAGTTTGAGAGATTTGGACGTGAAAGGGTACCAATCTTGTCGGGGATTGGGAACCCTTCGCGAGAATATCCAAAGTTTCAGCGGGATTTCCAAAATGTTGAAAGGAACTCGAAACATGTCACCCTTGGTTTTGAGAATCTCTCCCGGAGTTTGAGAGATTTGGACGTGAAAGGGTACCAATCTTGTCGGGGATTGGGAACCATTCACGAGAATGTCCAAAGTTTCAGCGGGATTTCCAAAATGTTGAAAGGAACTCGAAACATGTCAACCTTGGTTTTGAGAATCTCTCCCGGAGTTTGAGAGATTTGGTCGTGAAAGGGTACCAATCTTGTCGGGGATTGGGAACCTTTCGCGACAATGTCCAAAGTTTCAGCAGGATTTCCAAAATGTTGAAAGGAATTCGAAACATGTCAACCTTGGTTTTGAGAATCTCTCCCGGAGTTTGAGAGATTTGGACGTGAAAGGGTACCAATCTTGTCGGGGATTGGGAACCCTTCACGAGAATGTCCAAAGTTTCAGCGGGATTTCCAAAATGTTGAAAGGAACTCGAAACATGTCAACCTTGGTTTTGAGAATCTCTCCCGGAGTTTGAGAGATTTGGACGTGAAAGGGCACCAATCTTGTCGGGGATTGGGAACCCTTCGCGAGAATGTCCAAAGTTTCAGCGGGATTTCCAAAATGTTGAAAGGAACTCGAAGCATGTCAACCTTGGTTTTGAGAATCTCTGCCGGAGTTTGAGAGATTTGGACGTGAAAGGGTACCAATCTTGTCGGGGATTGGGAACCCTTCGCGAGAATGTCCAAAGTTTCAGCGGGATTTCCAAAATGTTGAAAGGAACTCGAAACATGTCAACCTTGGTTTTGAGAATCTCTCCCGGAGTTTGAGAGATTTGGACGTGAAAGGGTACCAATCTTGTCGGGGATTGGGAACCCTTCGCGAGAATGTCCAAAGTTTCAGCGAGATTTCCAAAATGTTGAAAGGAACTCGAAACATGTCAACCTTGGTTTTGAGAATCTCTCCTGGACTTTGAGAGATTTGGACGTGAATGGGTACCAATCTTGTCGGGGATTGGGAACCCTTCGCGAGAATGTCCAAAGTTTCAGGGGGATTTCCAAAATGTTGAAAGGAACTCGAAACATGTCAACCTTGGTTTTGAGAATCTCTCCCGGAGTTTGAGAGATTTGGACGTGAAAGGGTACCAGTCTTGTCGGGGATTGGGAACCCTTCGCGAGAATGTCCAAAGTTTCAGCGGGATTTCCAAAATGTTGAAAGGAACTCGAAACATGTCAACCTTGCTTTTGAGAATCTCTCCCGGAGTTTGAGAGATTTGGACGTGAAAGGGCACCAGTCTTGTCGGGGATTGGGAACCCTTCGCGAGAATGTCCAAAGTTTCAGCGGGATTTCCAAAATGTTGAAAGGAACTCAAAACATGTCAACCTTGGTTTTGAGAATCTCTCCCGGAGTTTGAGAGATTTGGACGTGAAAGGGCACCAGTCTTGTCGGGGATTGGGAACCCTTCGCCAGAATGTCCAAATTTTCAGGGGGATTTCCAAAATGTTGAAAGGAACTCGAAACATGTCAACCTTGGTTTTGAGAATCTCTGCCGGAGTTTGAGAGATTTGGACGTGAAAGGGCACCAGTCTTGTCGGGGATTGGGAACCCTTCGCCAGAATGTCCAAATTTTCAGGGGGATTTCCAAAATGTTGAAAGGAACTCGAAACATGTCAACCTTGGTTTTGAGAATCTCTGCCGGAGTTTGAGAGATTTGGACGTGAAAGGGTACCAATCTTGTCGGGGATTGGGAACCATTCACGAGAATGTCCAAAGTTTCAGCGGGATTTCCAAAATGTTGAAAGGAACTCGAAACATGTCAACCTTGGTTTTGAGAATCTCTGCCGGAGTTTGAGAGATTTGGTCGTGAAAGGGTACCAATCTTGTCGGGGATTGGGAACCTTTCGCGACAATGTCCAAAGTTTCAGCAGGATTTCCAAAATGTTGAAAGGAATTCGAAACATGTCAACCTTGGTTTTGAGAATCTCTCCCGGACTTTGAGAGATTTGGACGTGAAAGGGTACCAATCTTGTCGGGGATTGGGAACCCTTCGCGAGAATGTCCAAAGTTTCAGCGGGATTTCCAAAATGTTGAAAGGAACTCGAAACATGTCAACCTTGGTTTTGAGAATCTCTCCCGGAGTTTTAGTGATTTGGACGTGAAAGGGCACCAGTCTTGTCGGGGATTGGGAACCCTTCGCGAGAATGGACAAATTTTCAGGGGGATTTCCAAAATGTTGAAAGGAACTCGAAACATGTCAACCTTGGTTTTGAGAATCTCTCCCGGAGTTTGAGAGATTTGGACGTGAAAGGGTACCAATCTTGTCGGGGATTGGGAACCCTTCGCGACAATGTCCAAAGTTTCAGCGGGATTTCCAAAATGTTGAAAGGAACTCGAAACATGTCAACCTTGGTTTTGAGAATCTCTGCAGGAGTTTGAGAGATTTGGTCGTGAAAGGGTACCAATCTTGTCGGGGATTGGGAACCTTTCGCGACAATGTCCAAAGTTTCAGCAGGATTTCCAAAATGTTGAAAGGAATTCGACACATGTCAACCTTGGTTTTGAGAATCTCTCCCGGAGTTTGATGGATTTGGACGTGAAAGGGCACCAGTCTTGTCGGGGATTGGGAACCCTTCGCGAGAATGTCCAAAGTTTCAGCGGGATTTCCAAAATGTTGAAAGGAACTCGAAACATGTCAACCTTGGTTTTGAGAATCTCTCCCGGACTTTGAGAGATTTGGACGTGAAAGGGTACCAATCTTGTCGGGGATTGGGAACCCTTCGCGAGAATGTCCAAAGTTTCAGCGGGATTTCAAAAATGTTGAAAGGAACTCGAAACATGTCAACCTGGATTTTGAGAATCTCTCCCGGAGTTTGAGAGATTTGGACGTGAAAGGGTACCAATCTTGTCGGGGATTGGGAACCCTTCGCGAGAATGTCCAAAGTTTCAGCGGGATTTCCAAAATGTTGAAAGGAACTCGAAACATGTCAACCTTGGTTTTGAGAATCTCTGCCGGAGTTTGAGAGATTTGGTCGTGAAAGGGTACCAATCTTGTCGGGGATTGGGAACCTTTCGCGACAATGTCCAAAGTTTCAGCAGGATTTCCAAAATGTTGAAAGGAATTCGAAACATGTCAACCTTGGTTTTGAGAATCTCTCCCGGAGTTTGAGAGATTTGGACGTGAAAGGGTACCAATCTTGTCGGGGATCGGGAACCCTTCGCGAGAATGTCCAAAGTTTCAGCGGGATTTCCAAAATGTTGAAAGGAACTCGAAACATGTCAACCTTGGTTTTGAGAATCTCTCCCGGACTTTGAGAGATTTGGACGTGAAAGGGTACCAATCTTGTCGGGGATTGGGAACCCTTCGCCAGAATGTCCAAAGTTTCAGCGGGATTTCCAAAATGTTGAAAGGAACTCGAAGCATGTCAACCTTGGTTTTGAGAATCTCTGCCGGAGTTTGAGAGATTTGGACGTGAAAGGGTACCAATCTTGTCGGGGATTGGGAACCCTTCGCGAGAATGTCCAAAGTTGCAGCGGGATTTCCAAAATGTTGAAAGGAACTCGAAACATGTCAACCTTGGTTTTGAGAATCTCTCCCGGAGTTTGAGAGATTTGGACGTGAAAGGGTACCAATCTTGTCGGGGATTGGGAACCCTTCGCGAGAATGTCCAAAGTTTCAGCGAGATTTCCAAAATGTTGAAAGGAACTCGAAACATGTCAACCTTGGTTTTGAGAATCTCTCCTGGACTTTGAGAGATTTGGACGTGAATGGGTACCAATCTTGTCGGGGATTGGGAACCCTTCGCGAGAATGTCCAAAGTTTCAGGGGGATTTCCAAAATGTTGAAAGGAACTCGAAACATGTCAACCTTGGTTTTGAGAATCTCTCCCGGAGTTTGAGAGATTTGGACGTGAAAGGGTACCAGTCTTGTCGGGGATTGGGAACCCTTCGCGAGAATGTCCAAAGTTTCAGCGGGATTTCCAAAATGTTGAAAGGAACTCGAAACATGTCAACCTTGCTTTTGAGAATCTCTCCCGGAGTTTGAGAGATTTGGACGTGAAAGGGCACCAGTCTTGTCGGGGATTGGGAACCCTTCGCGAGAATGTCCAAAGTTTCAGCGGGATTTCCAAAATGTTGAAAGGAACTCAAAACATGTCAACCTTGGTTTTGAGAATCTCTCCCGGAGTTTGAGAGATTTGGACGTGAAAGGGCACCAGTCTTGTCGGGGATTGGGAACCCTTCGCCAGAATGTCCAAATTTTCAGGGGGATTTCCAAAATGTTGAAAGGAACTCGAAACATGTCAACCTTGGTTTTGAGAATCTCTGCCGGAGTTTGAGAGATTTGGACGTGAAAGGGCACCAGTCTTGTCGGGGATTGGGAACCCTTCGCCAGAATGTCCAAATTTTCAGGGGGATTTCCAAAATGTTGAAAGGAACTCGAAACATGTCAACCTTGGTTTTGAGAATCTCTGCCGGAGTTTGAGAGATTTGGACGTGAAAGGGTACCAATCTTGTCGGGGATTGGGAACCATTCACGAGAATGTCCAAAGTTTCAGCGGGATTTCCAAAATGTTGAAAGGAACTCGAAACATGTCAACCTTGGTTTTGAGAATCTCTGCCGGAGTTTGAGAGATTTGGTCGTGAAAGGGTACCAATCTTGTCGGGGATTGGGAACCTTTCGCGACAATGTCCAAAGTTTCAGCAGGATTTCCAAAATGTTGAAAGGAATTCGAAACATGTCAACCTTGGTTTTGAGAATCTCTCCCGGACTTTGAGAGATTTGGACGTGAAAGGGTACCAATCTTGTCGGGGATTGGGAACCCTTCGCGAGAATGTCCAAAGTTTCAGCGGGATTTCCAAAATGTTGAAAGGAACTCGAAACATGTCAACCTTGGTTTTGAGAATCTCTCCCGGAGTTTGAGTGATTTGGACGTGAAAGGGCACCAGTCTTGTCGGGGATTGGGAACCCTTCGCGAGAATGGACAAATTTTCAGGGGGATTTCCAAAATGTTGAAAGGAACTCGAAACATGTCAACCTTGGTTTTGAGAATCTCTCCCGGAGTTTGAGAGATTTGGACGTGAAAGGGTACCAATCTTGTCGGGGATTGGGAACCCTTCGCGACAATGTCCAAAGTTTCAGCGGGATTTCCAAAATGTTGAAAGGAACTCGAAACATGTCAACCTTGGTTTTGAGAATCTCTGCCGGAGTTTGAGAGATTTGGTCGTGAAAGGGTACCAATCTTGTCGGGGATTGGGAACCTTTCGCGACAATGTCCAAAGTTTCAGCAGGATTTCCAAAATGTTGAAAGGAATTCGACACATGTCAACCTTGGTTTTGAGAATCTCTCCCGGAGTTTGATGGATTTGGACGTGAAAGGGCACCAGTCTTGTCGGGGATTGGGAACCCTTCGCGAGAATGTCCAAAGTTTCAGCGGGATTTCCAAAATGTTGAAAGGAACTCGAAACATGTCAACCTTGGTTTTGAGAATCTCTCCCGGACTTTGAGAGATTTGGACGTGAAAGGGTACCAATCTTGTCGGGGATTGGGAACCCTTCGCGAGAATGTCCAAAGTTTCAGCGGGATTTCAAAAATGTTGAAAGGAACTCGAAACATGTCAACCTTGGTTTTGAGAATCTCTGCCGGAGTTTGAGAGATTTGGTCGTGAAAGGGTACCAATCTTGTCGGGGATTGGGAACCTTTCGCGACAATGTCCAAAGTTTCAGCAGGATTTCCAAAATGTTGAAAGGAATTCGAAACATGTCAACCTTGGTTTTGAGAATCTCTCCCGGAGTTTGAGAGATTTGGACGTGAAAGGGTACCAATCTTGTCGGGGATCGGGAACCCTTCGCGAGAATGTCCAAAGTTTCAGCGGGATTTCCAAAATGTTGAAAGGAACTCGAAACATGTCAACCTTGGTTTTGAGAATCTCTCCCGGACTTTGAGAGATTTGGACGTGAAAGGGTACCAATCTTGTCGGGGATTGGGAACCCTTCGCCAGAATGTCCAAAGTTTCAGCGGGATTTCCAAAATGTTGAAAGGAACTCGAAACATGTCAACCTTGGTTTTGAGAATCTCTCCCGGACTTTGAGAGATTTGGACGTGAAAGGGTACCAATCTTGTCGGGGATTGGGAACCCTTCGCGAGAATGTCCAAAGTTTCAGCGGGATTTCCAAAATGTTGAAAGGAACTCGAAACATGTCAACCTTGGTTTTGAGAATCTCTGCCGGAGTTTGAGAGATTTGGTCGTGAAAGGGTACCAATCTTGTCGGGGATTGGGAACCTTTCGCGACAATGTCCAAAGTTTCAGCAGGATTTCCAAAATGTTGAAAGGAATTCGAAACATGTCAACCTTGGTTTTGAGAATCTCTGCCGGAGTTTGAGAGATTTGGACGTGAAAGGGTACCAATCTTGTCGGGGATTGGGAACCCTTCGCGAGAATGTCCAAAGTTTCAGCGGGATTTCCAAAATGTTGAAAGGAACTCGAAACATGTCAACCTTGGTTTTGAGAATCTCTGCCGGAGTTTGAGAGATTTGGACGTGAAAGGGTACCAATCTTGTCGGGGATTGGGAACCCTTCGCGAGAATGTCCAAAGTTTCAGCGGGATTTCCAAAATGTTGAAAGGAACTCGAAACATGTCAACCTTGGTTTTGAGAATCTCTCCCGGAGTTTGAGAGATTTGGACGTGAAAGGGTACCAGTCTTGTCGGGGATTGGGAACCCTTCGCGAGAATGTCCAAAGTTTCAGTGAGATTTCCAAAATGTTGAAAGGAACTCGAAACATGTCAACCTGGGTTTTGAGAATCTCTCCCGGAGTTTGAGAGATTTGGACGTGAAAGGGTACCAATCTTGTCGGGGATTGGGACCCTTCGCGAGAATGACCAAAGTTTCAGCGGGATTTCCAAAATGTTGAAAGGAACTCGAAACATGTCAACCTTGGTTTTGAGAATCTCTGCCGGAGTTTGAGAGATTTGGTCGTGAAAGGGTACCAATCTTGTCGGGGATTGGGAACCTTTCGCGACAATGTCCAAAGTTTCAGCAGGATTTCCAAAATGTTGAAAGGAATTCGAAACATGTCAACCTTGGTTTTGAGAATCTCTCCCGGAGTTTGATGGATTTGGACGTGAAAGGGCACCAGTCTTGTCGGGGATTGGGAACCCTTCGCGAGAATGTCCAAAGTTTCAGCGGGATTTCCAAAATGTTGAAAGGAACTCGAAACATGTCACCCTTGGTTTTGAGAATCTCTGCCGGAGTTTGAGAGATTTGGACGTGAAAGGGTACCAATCTTGTCGGGGATTGGGAACCCTTCGCGAGAATGTCCAAAGTTTCAGCGGGATTTCCAAAATGTTGAAAGGAACTCGAAACATGTCAACCTTGGTTTTGAGAATCTCTCCCGGAGTTTGAGAGATTTGGACGTGAAAGGGTACCAATCTTGTCGGGGATTGGGAACCCTTCGCGAGAATGTCCAAAGTTTCAGCGAGATTTCCAAAATGTTGAAAGGAACTCGAAACATGTCAACCTGGGTTTTGAGAATCTCTCCCGGAGTTTGAGAGATTTGGACGTGAAAGGGTACCAATCTTGTCGGGGATTGGGAACCCTTCGCGAGAATGACCAAAGTTTCAGCGGGATTTCCAAAATGTTGAAAGGAACTCGAAACATGTCAACCTTGGTTTTGAGAATCTCTCCCAGAGTTTGAGAGATTTGGACGTGAAAGGGTACCAATCTTGTCGGGGACTGGGAACCCTTCGCCAGAATGTCCAAAGTTTCAGCGGGATTTCCAAAATGTTGAAAGGAACTCAAAACATGTCAACCTTGGTTTTGAGAATCTCTCCCGGACTTTGAGAGATTTGGACGTGAAAGGGTACCAATCTTGTCGGGGATTGGGAACCCTTCGCGAGAATGTCCAAAGTTTCAGCAGGATTTCCAAAATGTTGAAAGGAACTCGAAACATGTCAACCTTGGTTTTGAGAATCTCTGCCGGAGTTTGAGAGATTTGGTCGTGAAAGGGTACCAAACTTGTCGGGGATTGGGAACCCTTCGCGAGAATGTCCAAAGTTTCAGCAGGATTTCCAAAATGTTGAAAGGAATTCGAAACATGTCAACCTTGGTTTTGAGAATCTCTCCCGGACTTTGAGAGATTTGGACGTGAAAGGGTACCAATCTTGTCGGGGATTGGGAACCCTTCACCAGAATGTCCAAAGTTTCAGCGGGATTTCCAAAATGTTGAAAGGAACTCGAAACATGTCAACCTTGGTTTTGAGAATCTCTCCCGGAGTTTGAGTGATTTGGACGTGAAAGGGCACCAGTCTTGTCGGGGATTGGGAACCCTTCGCGAGAATGGACAAATTTTCAGGGGGATTTCCAAAATGTTGAAAGGAACTCGAAACATGTCAACCTTGGTTTTGAGAATCTCTCCCGGAGTTTGAGAGATTTGGACGTGAAAGGGTACCAATCTTGTCGGGGATTGGGAACCCTTCGCGACAATGTCCAAAGTTTCAGCGGGATTTCCAAAATGTTGAAAGGAACTCGAAACATGTCAACCTTGGTTTTGAGAATCTCTGCCGGAGTTTGAGAGATTTGGTCGTGAAAGGGTACCAATCTTGTCGGGGATTGGGAACCCTTCGCGAGAATGTCCAAAGTTTCAGCGGGATTTCCAAAATGTTGAAAGGAACTCGAAACATGTCACCCTTGGTTTTGAGAATCTCTGCCGGAGTTTGAGAGATTTGGACGTGAAAGGGTACCAATCTTGTCGGGGATTGGGAACCCTTCGCGAGAATGTCCAAAGTTTCAGCGGGATTTCCAAAATGTTGAAAGGAACTCGAAACATGTCAACCTTGGTTTTGAGAATCTCTCCCGGAGTTTGAGTGATTTGGACGTGAAAGGGCACCAGTCTTGTCGGGGATTGGGAACCCTTCGCGAGAATGGACAAATTTTCAGGGGGATTTCCAAAATGTTGAAAGGAACTCGAAACATGTCAACCTTGGTTTTGAGAATCTCTCCCGGAGTTTGAGAGATTTGGACGTGAAAGGGTACCAATCTTGTCGGGGATTGGGAACCCTTCGCGACAATGTCCAAAGTTTCAGGGGGATTTCCAAAATGTTGAAAGGAACTCGAAACATGTCAACCTTGGTTTTGAGAATCTCTGCCGGAGTTTGAGAGATTTGGTCGTGAAAGGGTACCAATCTTGTCGGGGATTGGGAACCTTTCGCGACAATGTCCAAAGTTTCAGCAGGATTTCCAAAATGTTGAAAGGAATTCGACACATGTCAACCTTGGTTTTGAGAATCTCTCCCGGAGTTTGATGGATTTGGACGTGAAAGGGCACCAGTCTTGTCGGGGATTGGGAACCCTTCGCGAGAATGTCCAAAGTTTCAGCGGGATTTCCAAAATGTTGAAAGGAACTCGAAACATGTCACCCTTGGTTTTGAGAATCTCTGCCGGAGTTTGAGAGATTTGGACGTGAAAGGGTACCAATCTTGTCGGGGATTGGGAACCCTTCGCGAGAATGTCCAAAGTTTCAGCGGGATTTCCTAAATGTTGAAAGGAACTCGAAACATGTCAACCTTGGTTTTGAGAATCTCTCCCGGAGTTTGAGAGATTTGGACGTGAAAGGGTACCAGTCTTGTCGGGGATTGGGAACCCTTCGCGAGAATGTCCAAAGTTTCAGTGAGATTTCCAAAATGTTGAAAGGAACTCGAAACATGTCAACCTTGGTTTTGAGAATCTCTCCTGGAGTTTGAGAGATTTGGACGTGAAAGGGTACCAATCTTGTCGGGGACTGGGAACCCTTCGCCAGAATGTCCAAAGTTTCAGCGGGATTTCCAAAATGTTGAAAGGAACTCAAAACATGTCAACCTTGGTTTTGAGAATCTCTGCCGGAGTTTGAGAGATTTGGACGTGAAAGGGTACCAATCTTGTCGGGGATTGGGAACCCTTCGCGAGAATGTCCAAAGTTTCAGCAGGATTTCCAAAATGTTGAAAGGAACTGGAAACATGTCAACCTTGGTTTTGAGAATCTCTCCCGGAGTTTGAGAGATTTGGACGTGAAAGGGTACCAATCTTGTCGGGGATCGGGAACCCTTCGCCAGAATGTCCAAAGTTTCAGCGGGATTTCCAAAATGTTGAAAGGAACTCAAAACATGTCAACCTTGGTTTTGAGAATCTCTCCCGGAGTTTGAGAGATTTGGACGTGAAAGGGCACCAGTCTTGTTGGGGATTGGGAACCCTTCGCGAGAATGGACAAATTTTCAGGGGGATTTCCAAAATGTTGAAAGGAACTCGAAACATGTCAACCTTGGTTTTGAGAATCTCTCCCGGAGTTTGAGAGATTTGGACGTGAAAGGGTACCAATCTTGTCGGGGATTGGGAACCCTTCGCGAGAATGTCCAAAGTTTCAGCGGGATTTCCAAAATGTTGAAAGGAACTCGAAACATGTCAACCTTGGTTTTGAGAATCTCTGCCGGAGTTTGAGAGATTTGGTCGTGAAAGGGTACCAATCTTGTCGGGGATTGGGAACCTTTCGCGACAATGTCCAAAGTTTCAGCAGGATTTCCAAAATGTTGAAAGGAATTCGAAACATGTCAACCTTGGTTTAGAGAATCTCTCCCGGAGTTTGATGGATTTGGACGTGAAAGGGCACCAGTCTTGTCGGGGATTGGGAACCCTTCGCGAGAATGTCCAAAGTTTCAGCGGGATTTCCAAAATGTTGAAAGGAACTCGAAACATGTCAACCTTGGTTTTGAGAATCTCTCCCGGAGTTTGAGAGATTTGGACGTGAAAGGGTACCAATCTTGTCGGGGATTGGGAACCCTTCGCGAGAATGTCCAAAGTTTCAGCGGGATTTCCAAAATGTTGAGAGGAACTCGAAACATGTCAACCTTGGTTTTGAGAATCTCTCCCGGACTTTGAGAGATTTGGACGTGAAAGGGTACCAATCTTGTCGGGGATTGGGAACCCTTCGCGAGAATGTCCAAAGTTTCAGCGGGATTTCCAAAATGTTGAAAGGAACTCGAAACATGTCAACCTTGGTTTTGAGAATCTCTCCCGGACTTTGAGAGATTTGGACGTGAAAGGGTACCAATCTTGTCGGGGATTGGGAACCCTTCGCGAGAATGTCCAAAGTTTCAGCGGGATTTCCAAAATGTTGAAAGGAACTCGAAACATGTCAACCTTGGTTTTGAGAATCTCTCCCGGAGTTTGAGAGATTTGGTCGTGAAAGGGTACCAATCTTGTCGGGGATTGGGAACCTTTCGCGACAATGTCCAAAGTTTCAGCAGGATTTCCAAAATGTTGAAAGGAATTCGAAACATGTCAACCTTGGTTTTGAGAATCTCTGCCGGAGTTTGATGGATTTGGACGTGAAAGGGCACCAGTCTTGTCGGGGATTGGGAACCCTTCGCGAGAATGTCCAAAGTTTCAGCGGGATTTCCAAAATGTTGAAAGGAACTCGAAACATGTCACCCTTGGTTTTGAGAATCTCTGCCGGATTTTGAGAGATTTGGACGTGAAAGGGTACCAATCTTGTCGGGGATTGGGAACCCTTCGCGAGAATGTCCAAAGTTTCAGCGGGATTTCCAAAATGTTGAAAGGAACTCGAAACATGTCAACCTTGGTTTTGAGAATCTCTCCCGGAGTTTGAGAGATTTGGACGTGAAAGGGTACCAGTCTTGTCGGGGATTGGGAACCCTTCGCGAGAATGTCCAAAGTTTCAGCGGGATTTCCAAAATGTTGAAAGGAACTCGAAACATGTCAACCTGGGTTTTGAGAATCTCTCCCGGAGTTTGAGAGATTTGGACGTGAAAGGGTACCAATCTTGTCGGGGATTGGGAACCCTTCGCGAGAATGACCAAAGTTTCAGCGGGATTTCCAAAATGTTGAAAGGAACTCGAAACATGTCAACCTTGGTTTTGAGAATCTCTCCCAGAGTTTGAGAGATTTGGACGTGAAAGGGTACCAATCTTGTCGGGGACTGGGAACCCTTCGCCAGAATGTCCAAAGTTTCAGCGGGATTTCCAAAATGTTGAAAGGAACTCAAAACATGTCAACCTTGGTTTTGAGAATCTCTGCCGGAGTTTGAGAGATTTGGACGTGAAAGGGTACCAATCTTGTCGGGGATTGGGAACCCTTCGCGAGAATGTCCAAAGTTTCAGCAGGATTTCCAAAATGTTGAAAGGAACTCGAAACATGTCAACCTTGGTTTTGAGAATCTCTCCCGGAGTTTGAGAGATTTGGACGTGAAAGGGTACCAATCTTGTCGGGGATCGGGAACCCTTCGCGAGAATGTCCAAAGTTTCAGCGGGATTTCCAAAATGTTGAAAGGAACTCGAAACATGTCAACCTTGGTTTTGAGAATCTCTCCCGGAGTTTGAGAGATTTGGACGTGAAAGGGCACCAGTCTTGTCGGGGATTGGGAACCCTTCGCGAGAATGGACAAATTTTCAGGGGGATTTCCAAAATGTTGAAAGGAACTCGAAACATGTCAACCTTGGTTTTGAGAATCTCTCCCGGAGTTTGAGAGATTTGGACGTGAAAGGGTACCAATCTTGTCGGGGATTGGGAACCCTTCGCGAGAATGTCCAAAGTTTCAGCGGGATTTCCAAAATGTTGAAAGGAACTCGAAACATGTCAACCTTGGTTTTGAGAATCTCTGCCGGAGTTTGAGAGATTTGGTCGTGAAAGGGTACCAATCTTGTCGGGGATTGGGAACCTTTCGCGACAATGTCCAAAGTTTCAGCAGGATTTCCAAAATGTTGAAAGGAATTCGAAACATGTCAACCTTGGTTTTGAGAATCTCTCCCGGAGTTTGATGGATTTGGACGTGAAAGGGCACCAGTCTTGTCGGGGATTGGGAACCCTTCGCGAGAATGTCCAAAGTTTCAGCGGGATTTCCAAAATGTTGAAAGGAACTCGAAGCATGTCAACCTTGGTTTTGAGAATCTCTCCCGGACTTTGAGAGATTTGGACGTGAAAGGGTACCAATCTTGTCGGGGATTGGGAACCCTTCGCGAGAATGTCCAAAGTTTCAGCGGGATTTCCAAAATGTTGAAAGGAACTCGAAACATGTCAACCTTGGTTTTGAGAATCTCTCCCGGAGTTTGAGAGATTTGGACGTGAAAGGGTACCAGTCTTGTCGGGGATTGGGAACCCTTCGCGAGAATGTCCAAAGTTTCAGCGAGATTTCGAAAATGTTGAAAAAAACTCGAAACATGTCAACCTGGGTTTTCAGAATCTCTCCCGGAGTTTGAGAGATTTGGACGTGAAAGGGTACCAATCTTGTCGGGGATTGGGAACCCTTCGCCAGAATGTCCAAAGTTTCAGCGGGATTTCCAAAATGTTGAAAGGAACTCGAAACATGTCAACCTTGGTTTTGAGAATCTCTCCCGGAGTTTGAGAGATTTGGACGTGAAAGGGTACCAATCTTGTCGGGGATTGGGAACCCTTCGCGAGAATGTCCAAAGTTTCAGCAGGATTTCCAAAATGTTGAAAGGAACTCGAACCATGTCAACCTTGGTTTTGAGAATCTCTCCCGGAGTTTGAGAGATTTGGACGTGAAAGGGTACCAATCTTGTCGGGGACTGGGAACCCTTCGCGAGAATGTCCAAAGTTTCAGCGGGATTTCCAAAATGTTGAAAGGAACTCGAAACATGTCAACCTTGGTTTTGAGAATCTCTCCCGGACTTTGAGAGATTTGGACGTGAAAGGGTACCAATCTTGTCGGGGATTGGGAACCCTTCGCGAGAATGTCCAAAGTTTCAGCGGGATTTCCAAAATGTTGAGAGGAACTCGAAACAAGTCAACCTTGGTTTTGAGAATCTCTCCCGGAGTTTGAGAGATTTGGACGTGAAAGGGTACCAATCTTGTCGGGGATTGGGAACCCTTCGCGAGAATGTCCAAAGTTTCAGCGGGATTTCCAAAATGTTGAAAGGAACTCGAAACATGTCAACCTTGGTTTTGAGAATCTCTGCCGGAGTTTGAGAGATTTGGTCGTGAAAGGGTACCAATCTTGTCGGGGATTGGGAACCTTTCGCGACAATGTCCAAAGTTTCAGCAGGATTTCCAAAATGTTGAAAGGAATTCGAAACATGTCAACCTTGGTTTTGAGAATCTCTCCCGGAGTTTGATGGATTTGGACGTGAAAGGGCACCAGTCTTGTCGGGGATTGGGAACCCTTCGCGAGAATGTCCAAAGTTTCAGCGGGATTTCCAGAATGTTGAAAGGAACTCGAAGCATGTCAACCTTGGTTTTGAGAATCTCTCCCGGACTTTGAGAGATTTGGACGTGAAAGGGTACCAATCTTGTCGGGGATTGGGAACCCTACGCGAGAATGTCCAAAGTTTCAGCGGGATTTCCAAAATGTTGAAAGGAACTCGAAACATGTCAACCTTGGTTTTGAGAATCTCTCCTGGAGTTTGAGAGATTTGGACGTGAAAGGGTACCAGTCTTGTCGGGGATTGGGAACCCTTCGCGAGAATGTCCAAAGTTTCAGCGAGATTTCCAAAATGTTGAAAGGAACTCGAAACATGTCAACCTGGGTTTTCAGAATCTCTCCCGGAGTTTGAGAGATTTGGACGTGAAAGGGTACCAATCTTGTCGGGGATCGGGAACCCTTCGCCAGAATGTCCAAAGTTTCAGCGGGATTTCCAAAATGTTGAAAGGAACTCGAAACATGTCAACCTTGGTTTTGAGAATCTCTCCCAGAGTTTGAGAGATTTGGACGTGAAAGGGTACCAATCTTGTCGGGGACTGGGAACCCTTCGCCAGAATGTCCAAAGTTTCATCGGGATTTCCAAAATGTTGAAAGGAACTCGAAACATGTCAACCTTGGTTTTGAGAATCTCTCCCGGAGTTTGAGAGATTTGGACGTGAAAGGGTACCAATCTTGTCGGGGATTGGGAACCCTTCGCGAGAATGTCCAAAGTTTCAGCAGGATTTCCAAAATGTTGAAAGGAACTCGAAACATGTCAACCTTGGTTTTGAGAATCTCTCCCGGAGTTTGAGAGATTTGGACGTGAAAGGGTACCAATCTTGTCGGGGATCGGGAACCCTTCGCGAGAATGTCCAAAGTTTCAGCGGGATTTCCAAAATGTTGAAAGGAACTCGAAACATGTCAACCTTGGTTTTGAGAATCTCTCCCGGACTTTGAGAGATTTGGACGTGAAAGGGTACCAATCTTGTCGGGGATTGGGAACCCTTCGCGAGAATGTCCAAAGTTTCAGCGGGATTTCCAAAATGTTGAAAGGAACTCGAAACATGTCAACCTTGGTTTTGAGAATCTCTCCCGGACTTTGAGAGATTTGGACGTGAAAGGGTACCAATCTTGTCGGGGATTGGGAACCCTTCGCGAGAATGTCCCAAGTTTCAGCGGGATTTCCAAAATTTTGAAAGAAACTCAAAACATGTCAACCTTGGTTTTGAGAATCTCTCCCGGAGTTTGAGAGATTTGGACGTGAAAGGGTACCAATCTTGTCGGGGATTGGGAACCCTTCGCGAGAATGTCCAAAGTTTCAGCGGGATTTCCAAAATGTTGAAAGGAACTCGAAACATGTCAACCTTGGTTTTGAGAATCTCTCCTGGAGTTTGAGAGATTTGGACGTGAAAGGGTACCACTCTTGTCGGGGATTGGGAACCCTACGCGAGAATTTCCAAAGTTTCAGCGGGATTTCCAAAATGTTGAAAGGAACTCGAAACATGTCACCCTTGGTTTTGAGAATCTCTCCTGGAGTTTGAGAGATTTGGACGTGAAAGGGCACCAGTCTTGTCGGGGATTCTGAACCCTTCGCGAGAATGTCCAAAGTTTCAGCGGGATTTCCAAAATGTTGAAAGGAACTCGAAACATGTCAACCTTGGTTTTGAGAATCTCTCCCGGAGTTTGAGAGATTTGGACGTGAAAGGGCACCAGTCTTGTCGGGGATTGGGAACCCTTCGCGAGAATGGACAAATTTTCAGGGGGATTTCCAAAATGTTGAAAGGAACTCGAAACATGTCAACCTTGGTTTTGAGAATCTCTCCCGGAGTTTGAGAGATTTGGACGTGAAAGGGTACCAATCTTGTCGGGGATTTGGAACCCTTCGCGAGAATGTCCAAAGTTTCAGGGGGATTTCCAAAATGTTGAAAGGAACTCGAAACATGTCACCCTTGGTTTTGAGAATCTCTCCCGGAGTTTGAGAGATTTGGACGTGAAAGGGTACCAATCTTGTCGGGGATTGGGAACCATTCACGAGAATGTCCAAAGTTTCAGCGGGATTTCCAAAATGTTGAAAGGAACTCGAAACATGTCAACCTTGGTTTTGAGAATCTCTGCCGGAGTTTGAGAGATTTGGTCGTGAAAGGGTACCAATCTTGTGGGGGATTGGGAACCTTTCGCCACAATGTCCAAAGTTTCAGCTGGATTTCCAAAATGTTGAAAGGAATTCGAAGCATGTCACCCTTGGTTTTGAGAATCTCTGCCGGAGTTTGAGAGATTTGGACGTGAAAGGGTACCAATCTTGTCGGGGATTGGGAACCCTTCGCGAGAATGTCCAAAGTTTCAGCGGGATTTCCAAAATGTTGAAAGGAACTCGAAACATGTCAACCTTGGTTTTGAGAATCTCTCCCGGACTTTGAGAGATTTGGACGTGAAAGGGCACCAATCTTGTCAGGGATTGGGAACCCTTCGCGAGAATGTCCAAAGTTTCAGCGGGATTTCCAAAATGTTGAAAGGAACTCGAAGCATGTCAACCTTGGTTTTGAGAATCTCTGCCGGAGTTTGAGAGATTTGGACATGAAAGGGTACCAATCTTGTCGGGGATTGGGAACCCTTCGCGAGAATGTCCGAAGTTTCAGCGGGATTTCCAAAATGTTGAAAGGAACTCGAAACATGTCAACCTTGGTTTTGAGAATCTCTCCCGGAGTTTGAGAGATTTGGACGTGAAAGGGTACAAGTCTTGTCGGGGATTGGGAACCCTTCGCCAGAATGTCCAAAGTTTCAGCGAGATTTCCAAAATGTTGAAAGGAACTCGAAACATGTCAACCTTGGTTTTGAGAATCTCTCCCGGACTTTGAGAGATTTGGACGTGAATGGGTACCAATCTTGTCGGGGATTGGGAACCCTTCGCGAGAATGTCCAAAGTTTCAGCGGGATTTCCAAAATGTTGAAAGGAACTCGAAACATGTCAACCTTGGTTTTGAGAATCTCTCCCGGAGTTTGAGAGATTTGGACGTGAAAGGGTACCAATCTTGTCGGGGATTGGGAACCCTTCGCCAGAATGTCCAAAGTTTCAGCGGGATTTCCAAAATGTTGAAAGGAACTCGAAACATGTCAACCTTGGTTTTGAGAATCTCTCCCGGACTTTGAGAGATTTGGACGTGAAAGGGTACCAATCTTGTCGGGGATTGGGAACCCTTCGCGAGAATGTCCAAAGTTTCAGCAGGATTTCCAAAATGTTGAAAGGAACTCGAAACATGTCAACCTTGGTTTTGAGAATCTCTGCCGGAGTTTGAGAGATTTGGACGTGAAAGCGTACCAATCTTGTCGGGGATCGGGAACCCTTCGCGACAATGTCCAAAGTTTCAGCGGGATTTCCAAAATGTTGAAAGTAACTCAAAACATGTCAACCTTGGTTTTGAGAATCTCTCCCGGACTTTGAGAGATTTGGACGTGAAAGGGTACCAATCTTGTCGGGGATTGGGAACCCTTCGCGAGAATGTCCAAATTTTCAGGGGGATTTCCAAAATGTTGAAAGGAAATCGAAACATGTCAACCTTGGTTTTGAGAATCTCTCCCGGACTTTGAGAGATTTGGACGTGAAAGGGTGCCAATCTTGTCGGGGATTGGGAACCCTTCGCGAGAATGTCCAAAGTTTCAGCGGGATTTCCAAAATGTTGAAAGGAACTCGAAACATGTCAACCTTGGTTTTGAGAATATCTCCCGGACTTTGAGAGATTTGGACGTGAAAGGGTACCAATCTTGTCGGGGATTGGGAACCCTTCGCGAGAATGTCCAAAGTTTCAGGGGGATTTCCAAAATGTTGAAAGGAACTGGAAACATGTCACCCTTGGTTTTGAGAATCTCTCCCGGAGTTTGAGAGATTTGGACGTGAATGGGTACCAATCTTGTCGGGGATTGGGAACCCTTCGCGAGAATGTCCAAAGTTTCAGCAGGATTTCCAAAATGTTGAAAGGAACTCGAAACATGTCAACCTTGGTTTTGAGAATCTCTGCCGGAGTTTGAGAGATTTGGACGTGAAAGGGTACCAATCTTGTCGGGGATTGGGAACCCTTCGCGACAATGTCCATAGTGTCAGCGGGATTTCCAAAATGTTGAAAGGAACTCGAAGCATGTCAACCTTGGTTTTGAGAATCTCTCCCGGACTTTGAGAGATTTGGACGTGAAAGGGTACCAATCTTGTCGGGGATTGGGAACCCTTCGCGAGAATGTCCAAAGTTTCAGCGGGATTTCCAAAATGTTGAAAGGAACTCGAAACATGTCAACCTTGGTTTTGAGAATCTCTCCCGGAGTTTGAGAGATTTGGACGTGAAAGGGTACCAGTCTTGTCGGGGATTGGGAACCCTTCGCGAGAATGTCCAAAGTTTCAGCGAGATTTCCAAAATGTTGAAAGGAACTCGAAACATGTCAACCTTGGTTTTGAGAATCTCTCCCGGACTTTGAGAGATTTGGACGTGAATGGGTACCAATCTTGTCGGGGATTGGGAACCCTTCGCGAGAATGTCCAAAGTTTCAGCGGGATTTCCAAAATGTTGAAAGGAACTCGAAACATGTCAACCTTGGTTTTGAGAATCTCTCCCGGACTTTGAGAGATTTGGACGTGAAAGGGTACCAATCTTGTCGGGGATTGGGAACCCTTCGCGACAATGTCCAAAGTTTCAGCGGGATTTCCAAAATGTTGAAAGGAACTCGAAACATGTCAACCTTGGTTTTGAGAATCTCTCCCGGAGTTTGAGAGATTTGGACGTGAAAGGGTACCAATCTTGTCGGGGATTGGGAACCCTTCGCGAGAATGTCCAAAGTTTCAGCGGGATTTCCAAAATGTTGAAAGGAACTCGAAACATGTCACCCTTGGTTTTGAGAATCTCTCCCGGAGTTTGAGAGATTTGGACGTGAAAGGGCACCAATCTTGTCGGGGATTGGGAACCCTTCGCCAGAATGTCCAAAGTTTCAGCGGGATTTCCAAAATGTTGAAAGGAACTGGAAACATGTCACCCTTGGTTTTGAGAATCTCTCCCGGAGTTTGAGAGATTTGGACGTGAATGGGTACCAATCTTGTCGGGGATTGGGAACCCTTCGCGAGAATGTCCAAAGTTTCAGCAGGATTTCCAAAATGTTGAAAGGAACTCGAAACATGTCAACCTTGGTTTTGAGAATCTCTGCCGGAGTTTGAGAGATTTGGACGTGAAAGGGTACCAATCTTGTCGGGGATTGGGAACCCTTCGCGACAATGTCCATAGTGTCAGCGGGATTTCCAAAATGTTGAAAGGAACTCGAAGCATGTCAACCTTGGTTTTGAGAATCTCTCCCGGACTTTGAGAGATTTGGACGTGAAAGGGTACCAATCTTGTCGGGGATTGGGAACCCTTCGCGAGAATGTCCAAAGTTTCAGCGGGATTTCCAAAATGTTGAAAGGAACTCGAAACATGTCAACCTTGGTTTTGAGAATCTCTCCCGGAGTTTGAGAGATTTGGACGTGAATGGGTACCAATCTTGTCGGGGATTGGGAACCCTTCGCGAGAATGTCCAAAGTTTCAGCGGGATTTCCAAAATGTTGAAAGGAACTCGAAACATGTCAACCTTGGTTTTGAGAATCTCTCCCAGAGTTTGAGAGATTTGGACGTGAAAGGGTACCAATCTTGTCGGGGACTGGGAACCCTTCGCCAGAATGTCCAAAGTTTCAGCGGGATTTCCAAAATGTTGAAAGGAACTCGAAACATGTCAACCTTGGTTTTGAGAATCTCTCCCGGAGTTTGAGAGATTTGGACGTGAAAGGGTACCAATCTTGTCGGGGATTGGGAACCCTTCGCGAGAATGTCCAAAGTTTCAGCAGGATTTCCAAAATGTTGAAAGGAACTCGAACCATGTCAACCTTGGTTTTGAGAATCTCTGCCGGAGTTTGAGAGATTTGGACGTGAAAGGGTACCAATCTTGTCGGGGATCGGGAACCCTTCGCGACAATGTCCAAAGTTTCAGCGGAATTTCCAAAATGTTGAAAGGAACTCGAAACATGTCAACCTTGGTTTTGAGAATCTCTCCCGGAGTTTGAGAGATTTGGACGTGAAAGGGTACAAGTCTTGTCGGGGATTGGGAACCCTTCGCCAGAATGTCCAAAGTTTCAGCGAGATTTCCAAAATGTTGAAAGGAACTCGAAACATGTCAACCTTGGTTTTGAGAATCTCTCCCGGACTTTGAGAGATTTGGACGTGAATGGGTACCAATCTTGTCGGGGATTGGGAACCCTTCGCGAGAATGTCCAAAGTTTCAGCGGGATTTCCAAAATGTTGAAAGGAACTCGAAACATGTCAACCTTGGTTTTGAGAATCTCTCCCGGAGTTTGAGAGATTTGGACGTGAAAGGGTACCAATCTTGTCGGGGATTGGGAACCCTTCGCCAGAATGTCCAAAGTTTCAGCGGGATTTCCAAAATGTTGAAAGGAACTCGAAACATGTCAACCTTGGTTTTGAGAATCTCTCCCGGACTTTGAGAGATTTGGACGAGAAAGGGTACCAATCTTGTCGGGGATTGGGAACCCTTCGCGAGAATGTCCAAAGTTTCAGCAGGATTTCCAAAATGTTGAAAGGAACTCGAAACATGTCAACCTTGGTTTTGAGAATCTCTGCCGGAGTTTGAGAGATTTGGACGTGAAAGCGTACCAATCTTGTCGGGGATCGGGAACCCTTCGCGACAATGTCCAAAGTTTCAGCGGGATTTCCAAAATGTTGAAAGTAACTCAAAACATGTCAACCTTGGTTTTGAGAATCTCTCCCGGACTTTGAGAGATTTGGACGTGAAAGGGTACCAATCTTGTCGGGGATTGGGAACCCTTCGCGAGAATGTCCAAATTTTCAGGGGGATTTCCAAAATGTTGAAAGGAAATCGAAACATGTCAACCTTGGTTTTGAGAATCTCTCCCGGACTTTGAGAGATTTGGACGTGAAAGGGTGCCAATCTTGTCGGGGATTGGGAACCCTTCGCGAGAATGTCCAAAGTTTCAGCGGGATTTCCAAAATGTTGAAAGGAACTCGAAACATGTCAACCTTGGTTTTGAGAATATCTCCCGGACTTTGAGAGATTTGGACGTGAAAGGGTACCAATCTTGTCGGGGATTGGGAACCCTTCGCGAGAATGTCCAAAGTTTCAGGGGGATTTCCAAAATGTTGAAAGGAACTGGAAACATGTCACCCTTGGTTTTGAGAATCTCTCCCGGAGTTTGAGAGATTTGGACGTGAATGGGTACCAATCTTGTCGGGGATTGGGAACCCTTCGCGAGAATGTCCAAAGTTTCAGCAGGATTTCCAAAATGTTGAAAGGAACTCGAAACATGTCAACCTTGGTTTTGAGAATCTCTGCCGGAGTTTGAGAGATTTGGACGTGAAAGGGTACCAATCTTGTCGGGGATTGGGAACCCTTCGCGACAATGTCCATAGTGTCAGCGGGATTTCCAAAATGTTGAAAGGAACTCGAAGCATGTCAACCTTGGTTTTGAGAATCTCTCCCGGACTTTGAGAGATTTGGACGTGAAAGGGTACCAATCTTGTCGGGGATTGGGAACCCTTCGCGAGAATGTCCAAAGTTTCAGCGGGATTTCCAAAATGTTGAAAGGAACTCGAAACATGTCAACCTTGGTTTTGAGAATCTCTCCCGGAGTTTGAGAGATTTGGACGTGAAAGGGTACCAGTCTTGTCGGGGATTGGGAACCCTTCGCGAGAATGTCCAAAGTTTCAGCGAGATTTCCAAAATGTTGAAAGGAACTCGAAACATGTCAACCTTGGTTTTGAGAATCTCTCCCGGACTTTGAGAGATTTGGACGTGAATGGGTACCAATCTTGTCGGGGATTGGGAACCCTTCGCGAGAATGTCCAAAGTTTCAGCGGGATTTCCAAAATGTTGAAAGGAACTCGAAACATGTCAACCTTGGTTTTGAGAATCTCTCCCGGAGTTTGAGAGATTTGGACGTGAAAGGGTACCAATCTTGTCGGGGATTGGGAACCCTTCGCCAGAATGTCCAAAGTTTCAGCGGGATTTCCAAAATGTTGAAAGGAACTCGAAACATGTCAACCTTGGTTTTGAGAATCTCTCCCGGAGTTTGAGAGATTTGGACGTGAAAGGGTACCAATCTTGTCGGGGATTGGGAACCCTTCGCGAGAATGTCCAAAGTTTCAGCGGGATTTCCAAAATGTTGAAAGGAACTCGAAACATGTCACCCTTGGTTTTGAGAATCTCTCCTGGAGTTTTAGAGATTTGGACGTGAAAGGGTACCAATCTTGTCGGGGATTGGGAACCATTCACGAGAATGTCCAAAGTTTCAGCGGGATTTCCAAAATGTTGAAAGGAACTCGAAACATGTCAACCTTGGTTTTGAGAATCTCTCCCGGAGTTTGAGACATTTGGACGTGAATGGGTACCAATCTTGTCGGGGATTGGGAACCCTTCGCGAGAATGTCCAAAGTTTCAGCGGGATTTCCAGAATGTTGAAAGGAACTCGAAACATGTCAACCTTGGTTTTGAGAATCTCTCCCAGAGTTTGAGAGATTTGGACGTGAAAGGGTACCAATCTTGTCGGGGATTGGGAACCCTTCGCCAGAATGTCCAAAGTTTCAGCGGGATTTCCAAAATGTTGAAAGGAACTCGAAACATGTCAACCTTGGTTTTGAGAATCTCTCCCGGAGTTTGAGAGATTTGGACGTGAAAGGGTACCAATCTTGTCGGGGATTGGGAACCCTTCGCGAGAATGTCCAAAGTTTCAGCAGGATTTCCAAAATGTTGAAAGGAACTCGAACCATGTCAACCTTGGTTTTGAGAATCTCTGCCGGAGTTTGAGAGATTTGGACGTGAAAGGGTACCAATCTTGTCGGGGATCGGGAACCCTTCGCGACAATGTCCAAAGTTTCAGCGGAATTTCCAAAATGTTGAAAGGAACTCGAAACATGTCAACCTTGGTTTTGAGAATCTCTCCCGGACTTTGAGAGATTTGGACGTGAAAGGGTACCAATCTTGTCGGGGATTGGGAACCCTTCGCGAGAATGTCCAAAGTTTCAGCAGGATTTCCAAAATGTTGAAAGGAACTCGAAACATGTCAACCTTGGTTTTGAGAATCTCTCACGGAGTTTGAGAGATTTGGACGTGAAAGGGCACCAATCTTGTCGGGGATTGGGAACCCTTCGCGAGAATGTCCAAAGTTTCAGCGGGATTTCCAAAATGTTGAAAGGAACTCGAAGCATGTCAACCTTGGTTTTGAGAATCTCTCCCGGAGTTTGAGAGATTTGGACGTGAAAGGGTACCAATCTTGTCGGGGATTGGGAACCCTTCGCGAGAATGTCCAGAGTTTCAGCGGGATTTCCAAAATGTTGAAAGGAACTCGAAACATGTCAACCTTGGTTTTGAGAATCTCTCCCGGACTTTGAGAGATTTGGACGTGAAAGGGCACCAATCTTGTCGGGGATTGGGAACCCTTCGCGAGAATGTCCAAAGTTTCAGCGGGATTTCCAAAATGTTGAAAGGAACTCGAAACATGTCAACCTTGGTTTTGAGAATCTCTCCCGGAGTTTGAGAGATTTGGACGTGAATGGGTACCAATCTTGTCGGGGATTGGGAACCCTTCGCGAGAATGTCCAAAGTTTCAGCGGGATTTCCAAAATGTTGAAAGGAACTCGAAACATGTCAACCTTGGTTTTGAGAATCTCTCCCAGAGTTTGAGAGATTTGGACGTGAAAGGGTACCAATCTTGTCGGGGACTGGGAACCCTTCGCCAGAATGTCCAAAGTTTCAGCGGGATTTCCAAAATGTTGAAAGGAACTCGAAACATGTCAACCTTGGTTTTGAGAATCTCTCCCGGAGTTTGAGAGATTTGGACGTGAAAGGGTACCAATCTTGTCGGGGATTGGGAACCCTTCGCGAGAATGTCCAAAGTTTCAGCAGGATTTCCAAAATGTTGAAAGGAACTCGAACCATGTCAACCTTGGTTTTGAGAATCTCTCCCGGAGTTTGAGAGATTTGGACGTGAAAGGGTACCAATCTTGTCGGGGATCGGGAACCCTTCGCGACAATGTCCAAAGTTTCAGCGGAATTTCCAAAATGTTGAAAGGAACTCGAAACATGTCAACCTTGGTTTTGAGAATCTCTCCCGGACTTTGAGAGATTTGGACGTGAAAGGGTACCAATCTTGTCGGGGATTGGGAACCCTTCGCGAGAATGTCCAAAGTTTCAGCGGGATTTCCAAAATGTTGAAAGGAACTCGAAACATGTCAACCTTGGTTTTGAGAATCTCTCCCGGAGTTTGAGAGATTTGGACGTGAAAGGGCACCAATCTTGTCGGGGATTGGGAACCCTTCGCGAGAATGTCCAAAGTTTCAGCGGGATTTCCAAAATGTTGAAAGGAACTCGAAGCATGTCAACCTTGGTTTTGAGAATCTCTCCCGGAGTTTGAGAGATTTGGACGTGAAAGGGTACCAATCTTGTCGGGGATTGGGAACCCTTCGCCAGAATGTCCAAAGTTTCAGCGGGATTTCCAAAATGTTGAAAGGAACTCGAACCATGTCAACCTTGGTTTTGAGAATCTCTCCCGGAGTTTGAGAGATTTGGACGTGAAAGGGTACCAGTCTTGTCGGGGATTGGGAACCCTTCGCGAGAATGTCCAAAGTTTCAGCGAGATTTCCAAAATGTTGAAAGGAACTCGAAACATGTCAACCTTGGTTTTGAGAATCTCTCCCGGAGTTTGAGAGATTTGGACGTGAATGGGTACCAATCTTGTCGGGGATTGGGAACCCTTCGCGAGAATGTCCAAAGTTTCAGCAGGATTTCCAAAATGTTGAAAGGAACTCGAAACATGTCAACCTTGGTTTTGAGAATCTCTGCCGGAGTTTGAGAGATTTGGACGTGAAAGGGTACCAATCTTGTCGGGGATTGGGAACCCTTCGCGAGAATGTCCAAAGTTTCAGCGGGATTTCCAAAATGTCGAAAGGAACTCGAAACATGTCAACCTTGGTTTTGAGAATCTCTCCCGGACTTTGAGAGATTTGGACGTGAAAGGGTACCAATCTTGTCGGGGATTGGGAACCCTTCGCGAGAATGTCCAAAGTTTCAGCGGGATTTCCAAAATGTTGAAAGGAACTGGAAACCTGTCAACCTTGATTCTGAGATTCTCTCCCGGAGTTTGAGAAATTTGGAGGTGAAAGGGCACCAGTCTTGTCGGGGATTGGGAACCCTTCGCCAGAATGGACAAAGTTCCAGCGGGATTTCCAAAATGTTGAAAGGAACTCGAAGCATGTCAACCTTGGTTTTGAGAATCTCTGCCGGACTTTGAGAGATTTGGACGTGAAAGGGTACCAATCTTGTCGGGGATTGGGAACCCTTTGCGAGAATGTCCAAAGTTTCAGGGGGATTTCCAAAATGTTGAAAGGAACTCGAAACACGTCAACCTTGGTTTTGAGAATCTCTCCCGGACTTTGAGAGATTTGGACGTGAAAGGGTACCAATCTTGTCGGGGATTGGGAACCCTTCGCGAGAATGTCCAAAGTTTCAGCGAGATTTCCAAAATGTTGAAAGGAACTCGAACCATGTCAACCTTGGTTTTGAGAATCTCTCCCGGAGTTTGAGAGATTTGGACGTGAAAGGGTACCAATCTTGTCGGGGACTGGGAACCCTTCGCGAGAATGTCCAAAGTTTCAGCGGGATTTCCAAAATGTTGAAAGGAACTCGAAACATGTCAACCTTGGTTTTGAGAATCTCTCCCGGAGTCTGAGAGATTTGGACGTGAAAGGGTACCAATCTTGTCGGGGATTGGGAACCCTTCGCGATAATGTCCAAAGTTTCAGCGGGATTTCCAAAATGTTGAAAGGAATTCGAAACATGTCAAACTTGGTATTGAGAATCTCTCCCGGAGTTTGAGAGATTTGGACGTGAAAGGGTACCAATCTTGTCGGGGATTGGGAACCCTTCGCGAGAATGTCCAAAGTTTCAGCGGGATTTCCAAAATGTTGAAAGGAACTCGAAACATGTCAACCTTGGTTTTGAGAATCTCTCCCAGAGTTTGAGAGATTTGGACGTGAAAGGGTACCAATCTTGTCGGGGATTGGGAACCCTTCGCGACAATGTCCAAAGTTTCAGCAGGATTTCCAAAATGTTGAAAGGAACTCGAAACATGTCAACCTTGGTTTTGAGAATCTCTCCCGGACTTTGAGAGATTTGGACGTGAAAGGGTACCAATCTTGCCGGGGATCGGGAACCCTTCGCGACAATGTCCAAAGTTTCAGCGGGATTTCCAAAATGTTGAAAGGAACTCGAAACATGTTGACCTTGGTTTTGAGAATCTCTCCCGGACTTTGAGAGATTTGGACGTGAAAGGGTACCAATCTTGTCGGGGATTGGGAACCCTTCGCCAGAATGTCCAAAGTTTCAGCGGGATTTCCAAAATGTTGAAAGGAACTCGAACCATGTCAACCTTGGTTTTGAGAATCTCTCCCGGACTTTGAGAGATTTGGACGTGAAAGGGCACCAGTCTTGTCGGGGATTGGGAACCCTTCGCGAAAATGGACAAAGTTTCAGCGGGATTTCCAAAATGTCGAAAGGAACTCGAAACATGTCAACCTTGGTTTTGAGAATCTCTCCCGGAGTTTGAGAGATTTGAACGTGAAAGGGTACCAATCTTGTCGGGGATTGGGAACCCTTCGCGAGAATGTCCAAAGTTTCAGCGAGATTTCCAAAATGTTGAAAGGAACTCGAAACATGTCAACCTTGGTTTTGAGAATCTCTCCCGGAGTTTGAGAGATTTGGACGTGAAAGGGTACCAATCTTGTCGGGGATTGGGAACCCTTCGCCAGAATGTCCAAAGTTTCAGCGGGATTTCCAAAATGTTGAAAGGAACTGGAAACCTGTCAACCTTGGTTTTGAGAATCTCTCCCGGAGTTTGAGAGATTTGGACGTGAAAGGGCACCAGTCTTGTCGGGGATTGGGAACCCTTCGCGAAAATGGACAAAGTTTCAGCGGGATTTCCAAAATGTTGAAAGGAACTCGAAACATGTCAACCTTGGTTTTGAGAATCTCTCCCGGAGTTTGAGAGATTTGGATGTGAAAGGGTACCAATCTTGTCGGGGATTGGGAACCCTTCGCGAGAATGTCCAAAGTTTCAGGGGGATTTCCAAAATGTTGAAAGGAACTCGAAACATGTCAACCTTGGTTTTGAGAATCTCTCCCGGAGTTTGAGAGATTTGGCCGTGAAAGGGTACCAATCTTGTCGGGGATCGGGACCCCTTCGCAACAATGTCCAAAGTTTCAGTGGGATTTCCAAAATGTTGAAAGGAACTCGAAACATGTCGACGTTGGTTTTGAGAATCTCTCCCGGAGTTTGAGAGATTTGGACGTGAAAGGGCACCAGTCTTGTCGGGGATTGGGAACCCTTCGCGAGAATGTCCAAAGTTTCAGCGGGATTTCCAAAATGTTGAAAGGAACTGGAAAGCTGTCAACCTTGGTTTTGAGAATCTCTCCCGGAGTTTGAGAGATTTGGACGTGAAAGGGTACCAATCTTGTCGGGGATTGGGAACCCTTCGCCAGAATGTCCAAAGTTTCAGCGGGATTTCCAAAATGTTGAAAGGAACTCGAAACATGTCAACCTTGGTTTTGAGAATCTCTCCCGGACTTTGAGAGATTTGGACGTGAAAGGGTACCGATCTTGTCGGGGATTGGGAACCCTTCGCGAGAATGTCCAAAGTTTCAGCGGGATTTCCAAAATGTTGAAAGGAACTCGAAACATGTCAACCTTGGTTTTGAGAATCTCTCCCGGAGTTTGAGAGATTTGGACGTGAAAGCGTACCAATCTTGTCGGGGATTGGGAACCCTTCGCGAGAATGTCCAAAGTTTCAGCGGGATTTCCAAAATGTTGAAAGGAACTCGAAACATGTCAACCTTGGTTTTGAGAATCTCTCCCTGAGTTTGAGAGATTTGGACGTGAAAGGGTACCAATCTTGTCGGGGATTGGGAACCCTTCGCGAGAATGTCCAAAGTTTCAGCGGGATTTCCAAAATGTTGAAAGGAACTCGAAACATGTCAACCTTGGTTTTGAGAATCTCTCCCAGAGTTTGAGAGATTTGGACGTGAATGGGTACCAATCTTGTCGGGGATTGGGAACCCTTCGCGAGAATGTCCAAAGTTTCAGCGGGATTTCCAAAATGTTGAAAGGAACTCGAACCATGTCAACCTTGGTTTTGAGAATCTCTCCCGGAGTTTGAGAGATTTGGACGTGAAAGGGTACCAATCTTGTCGGGGATTGGGAACCCTTCGCGAGAATGTCCAAAGTTTCAGCGGGATTTCCAAAATGTCGAAAGGAACTCGAAACATGTCAACCTTGGTTTTGAGAATCTCTCCCGGAGTTTGAGAGATTTGGACGTGAAAGGGTACCAATCTTGTCGGGGACTGGGAACCCTTCGCCAGAATGTCCAAAGTTTAAGCGGGATTTCCAAAATGTTGAAAGGAACTGGAAACATGTCAACCTTGGTTTTGAGAATCTCTCCCGGACTTTGAGAGATTTGGACGTGAAAGGGTACCAATCTTGTCGGGGATCGGGAACCCTTCGCGACAATGTCCAAAGTTTCAGCGGGATTTCCAAAATGTTGAAAGGAACTCGAAACATGTCGACCTTGGTTTTGAGAATCTCTCCCGGAGTTTGAGAGATTTGGACGTGAAAGCGTACCAATCTTGTCGGGGATTGGGAACCCTTCACGACAATGTCCAAAGTTTCAGCGGGATTTCCAAAATGTTGAAAGGAACTCGAAACATGTCGACCTTGGTTTTGAGAATCTCTCCCGGAGTTTGAGAGATTTGGACGTGAAAGGGTACCAGTCTTGTCGGGGATTGGGAACCCTTCGCGAGAATGTCCAAAGTTTCAGCGGGATTTCCAAAATGTTGAAAGGAACTGGAAAGCTGTCAACCTTGGTTTTGAGAATCTCTCCCTGAGTTTGAGAGATTTGGACGTGAAAGGGTACCAATCTTGTCGGGGATTGGGAACCCTTCGCGAGAATGTCCAAAGTTTCAGCGGGATTTCCAAAATGTTGAAAGGAAGTCGAACCATGTCAACCTTGGTTTTGAGAATCTCTCCCGGAGTTTGAGAGATTTGGACGTGAAAGGGTACCAATCTTGTCGGGGATTGGGAACCCTTCGCGAGAATGTCCAAAGTTTCAGCGGGATTTCCAAAATGTCGAAAGGAACTCGAAACATGTCAACCTTGGTTTTGAGAATCTCTCCCTGAGTTTGAGAGATTTGGACGTGAAAGGGTACCAATCTTGTCGGGGATTGGGAACCCTTCGCGAGAATGTCCAAAGTTTCAGCGGGATTTCCAAAATGTTGAAAGGAACTCGAAACATGTCAACCTTGGTTTTGAGAATCTCTCCCAGAGTTTGAGAGATTTGGACGTGAAAGGGTACCAATCTTGTCGGGGACTGGGAACCCTTCGCGACAATGTCCAAAGTTTCAGCGGGATTTCCAAAATGTTGAAAGTAACTGGAAACATGTCAACCTTGGTTTTGAGAATCTGCCGGACTTTGAGAGATTTGGACGTGAATGGGTACCAATCTTGTCGGGGATTGGGAACCCTTCGCGAGAATGTCCAAAGTTTCAGCAGGATTTCCAGAATGTTGAAAGGAACTCGAAACATGTCAACCTTGGTTTTGAGAATCTCTCCCGGACTTTGAGAGATTTGGACGTGAAAGGGTACCAATCTTGTCGGGGATCGGGAACCCTTCGCGACAATGTCCAAAGTTTCAGCGGGATTTCCAAAATGTTGAAAGGAACTCGAAACATGTCAACCTTGGTTTTGAGAATCTCTCCCGGACTTTGAGAGATATGGACGTGAAAGGGTACCAATCTTGTCGGGGATTGGGAACCCTTCGCGAGAATGTCCAAAGTTTCAGCGGGATTTCCAAAATGTTGAAAGGAACTGGAAACATGTCAACCTTGGTTTTGAGAATCTCTCCCGGACTTTGAGAGATTTGGACGTGAAAGGGTACCAATCTTGTCGGGGATTGGGAACCCTTCGCGAGAATGTCCAAAGTTTCAGCGGGATTTCCAAAATGTTGAAAGGAACTCGAAACATGTCAACCTTGGTTTTGAGAATCTCTCCCGGAGTTTGAGAGATTTGGACGGGAAAGGGTACCAATCTTGTCGGGGATCGGGAACCCTTCGCGACAATGTCCAAAGTTTCAGCGGGATTTCCAAAATGTTGAAAGGAACTCGAAACATGTCGACCTTGGTTTTGAGAATCTCTCCCGGAGTTTGAGAGATTTGGACGTGAAAGCGTACCAATCTTGTCGGGGATTGGGAACCCTTCGCGAGAATGTCCAAAGTTTCAGCGGGATTTCCAAAATGTTGAAAGGAACTCGAAACATGTCAACCTTGGTTTTGAGAATCTCTCCGGGAGTTTGAGAGATTTGGATGTGAAAGGGTACCAATCTTGTCGGGGATTGGGAACCCTTCGCGAGAATGTGCAAAGTTTCAGGGGGATTTCCAAAATGTTGAAAGGAACTGGAAACATGTCAACCTTGGTTTTGAGAATCTCTCCCGGACTTTGAGAGATTTGGACGTGAAAGGGTACCAATCTTGTCGGGGATTGGGAACCCTTCGCGAGAATGTCCAAAGTTTCAGCGATATTTCCAAAATGTTGAAAGGAACTCGAAACATGTCAACCTTGGTTTTGAGAATCTCTCCCGGAGTTTGAGAGATTTGGACGTGAAAGGGTACCAATCTTGTCGGGGACTGGGAACCCTTCGCCAGAATGTCCAAAGTTTCAGCGGGATTTCCAAAATGTTGAAAGGAACTCGAAACATGTCAACCTTGGTTTTGAGAATCTCTGCCGGAGTTTGAGAGATTTGGACGTGAAAGGGTACCAATCTTGTCGGGGATCGGGAACCCTTCGCGACAATGTCCAAAGTTTCAGCGGGATTTCCAAAATGTTGAAAGGAACTCGAAACATGTCGACCTTGGTTTTGAGAATCTCTCCCGGAGTTTGAGAGATTTGGACGTGAAAGCGTACCAATCTTGTCGGGGATTTGGAACCCTTCGCGAGAATGTCCAAAGTTTCAGCGGGATTTCCAAAATGTTGAAAGGAACTCGAAACATGTCAACCTTGGTTTTGAGAATCTCTCCCGGAGTTTGAGAGATTTGGACGTGAAAGCGTACCAATCTTGTCGGGGATTGGGAACCCTTCGCGAGAATGTCCAAAGTTTCAGCGGGATTTCCAAAATGTTGAAAGGAACTGGAAAGCTGTCAACCTTGGTTTTGAGAATCTCTCCCTGAGTTTGAGAGATTTGGACGTGAAAGGGTACCAATCTTGTCGGGGATTGGGAACCCTTCGCGAGAATGTCCAAAGTTTCAGCGGGATTTCCAAAATGTTGAAAGGAACTCGAAACATGTCAACCTTGGTTTTGAGAATCTCTCCCAGAGTTTGAGAGATTTGGACGTGAATGGGTACCAATCTTGTCGGGGATTGGGAACCCTTCGCGAGAATGTCCAAAGTTTCAGC
Organism: Streptopelia decaocto; assembly: GCF_964273445.1. NCBI lineage: Eukaryota > Metazoa > Chordata > Aves > Columbiformes > Columbidae > Streptopelia > Streptopelia decaocto. The sequence goes on along the minus strand of NW_028117013.1, from coordinate 163,853 downwards.
GGGATTTCCAAAATGTTGAAAGGAACTCGAAACATGTCAACCTTGGTTTTGAGAATCTCTCCCGGAGTTTGAGAGATTTGGACGTGAAAGGGTACCAATCTTGTCGGGGATTGGGAACCCTTCGCGAGAATGTCCAAAGTTTCAGCGGGATTTCCAAAATGTTGAAAGGAACTCGAAACATGTCAACCTTGGTTTTGAGAATCTCTCCCAGAGTTTGAGAGATTTGGACGTGAAAGGGTACCAATCTTGTCGGGGACTGGGAACCCTTCGCCAGAATGTCCAAAGTTTAAGCGGGATTTCCAAAATGTTGAAAGGAACTGGAAACATGTCAACCTTGGTTTTGAGAATCTCTCCCGGACTTTGAGAGATTTGGACGTGAAAGGGTACCAATCTTGTCGGGGATCGGGAACCCTTCGCGACAATGTCCAAAGTTTCAGCGGGATTTCCAAAATGTTGAAAGGAACTCGAAACATGTCGACCTTGGTTTTGAGAATCTCTCCCGGAGTTTGAGAGATTTGGACGTGAAAGCGTACCAATCTTGTCGGGGATTGGGAACCCTTCACGACAATGTCCAAAGTTTCAGCGGGATTTCCAAAATGTTGAAAGGAACTCGAAACATGTCAACCTTGGTTTTGAGAATCTCTCCCGGAGTTTGAGAGATTTGGACGTGAAAGGGTACCAATCTTGTCGGGGATTGGGAACCCTTCGCGAGAATGTCCAAAGTTTCAGCGGGATTTCCAAAATGTTGAAAGGAACTGGAAAGCTGTCAACCTTGGTTTTGAGAATCTCTCCCGGAGTTTGAGAGATTTGGACGTGAAAGGGCACCAGTCTTGTCGGGGATTGGGAACCCTTCGCGAAAATGGACAAAGTTTCAGCGGGATTTCCAAAATGTTGAAAGGAACTCGAAACATGTCAACCTTGGTTTTGAGAATCTCTCCCGGAGTTTGAGAGATTTGGATGTGAAAGGGTACCAATCTTGTCGGGGATTGGGAACCCTTCGCGAGAATGTCCAAAGTTTCAGGGGGATTTCCAAAATGTTGAAAGGAACTCGAAACATGTCAACCTTGGTTTTGAGAATCTCTCCCGGAGTTTGAGAGATTTGGCCGTGAAAGGGTACCAATCTTGTCGGGGATCGGGACCCCTTCGCAACAATGTCCAAAGTTTCAGTGGGATTTCCAAAATGTTGAAAGGAACTCGAAACATGTCGACGTTGGTTTTGAGAATCTCTCCCGGAGTTTGAGAGATTTGGACGTGAAAGGGCACCAGTCTTGTCGGGGATTGGGAACCCTTCGCGAGAATGTCCAAAGTTTCAGCGGGATTTCCAAAATGTTGAAAGGAACTGGAAAGCTGTCAACCTTGGTTTTGAGAATCTCTCCCGGAGTTTGAGAGATTTGGACGTGAAAGGGTACCAATCTTGTCGGGGATTGGGAACCCTTCGCCAGAATGTCCAAAGTTTCAGCGGGATTTCCAAAATGTTGAAAGGAACTCGAAACATGTCAACCTTGGTTTTGAGAATCTCTCCCGGACTTTGAGAGATTTGGACGTGAAAGGGTACCGATCTTGTCGGGGATTGGGAACCCTTCGCGAGAATGTCCAAAGTTTCAGCGGGATTTCCAAAATGTTGAAAGGAACTCGAAACATGTCAACCTTGGTTTTGAGAATCTCTCCCGGAGTTTGAGAGATTTGGACGTGAAAGCGTACCAATCTTGTCGGGGATTGGGAACCCTTCGCGAGAATGTCCAAAGTTTCAGCGGGATTTCCAAAATGTTGAAAGGAACTCGAAACATGTCAACCTTGGTTTTGAGAATCTCTCCCTGAGTTTGAGAGATTTGGACGTGAAAGGGTACCAATCTTGTCGGGGATTGGGAACCCTTCGCGAGAATGTCCAAAGTTTCAGCGGGATTTCCAAAATGTTGAAAGGAACTCGAAACATGTCAACCTTGGTTTTGAGAATCTCTCCCAGAGTTTGAGAGATTTGGACGTGAATGGGTACCAATCTTGTCGGGGATTGGGAACCCTTCGCGAGAATGTCCAAAGTTTCAGCGGGATTTCCAAAATGTTGAAAGGAACTCGAACCATGTCAACCTTGGTTTTGAGAATCTCTCCCGGAGTTTGAGAGATTTGGACGTGAAAGGGTACCAATCTTGTCGGGGATTGGGAACCCTTCGCGAGAATGTCCAAAGTTTCAGCGGGATTTCCAAAATGTCGAAAGGAACTCGAAACATGTCAACCTTGGTTTTGAGAATCTCTCCCGGAGTTTGAGAGATTTGGACGTGAAAGGGTACCAATCTTGTCGGGGACTGGGAACCCTTCGCCAGAATGTCCAAAGTTTAAGCGGGATTTCCAAAATGTTGAAAGGAACTGGAAACATGTCAACCTTGGTTTTGAGAATCTCTCCCGGACTTTGAGAGATTTGGACGTGAAAGGGTACCAATCTTGTCGGGGATCGGGAACCCTTCGCGACAATGTCCAAAGTTTCAGCGGGATTTCCAAAATGTTGAAAGGAACTCGAAACATGTCGACCTTGGTTTTGAGAATCTCTCCCGGAGTTTGAGAGATTTGGACGTGAAAGCGTACCAATCTTGTCGGGGATTGGGAACCCTTCACGACAATGTCCAAAGTTTCAGCGGGATTTCCAAAATGTTGAAAGGAACTCGAAACATGTCGACCTTGGTTTTGAGAATCTCTCCCGGAGTTTGAGAGATTTGGACGTGAAAGGGTACCAGTCTTGTCGGGGATTGGGAACCCTTCGCGAGAATGTCCAAAGTTTCAGCGGGATTTCCAAAATGTTGAAAGGAACTGGAAAGCTGTCAACCTTGGTTTTGAGAATCTCTCCCTGAGTTTGAGAGATTTGGACGTGAAAGGGTACCAATCTTGTCGGGGATTGGGAACCCTTCGCGAGAATGTCCAAAGTTTCAGCGGGATTTCCAAAATGTTGAAAGGAAGTCGAACCATGTCAACCTTGGTTTTGAGAATCTCTCCCGGAGTTTGAGAGATTTGGACGTGAAAGGGTACCAATCTTGTCGGGGATTGGGAACCCTTCGCGAGAATGTCCAAAGTTTCAGCGGGATTTCCAAAATGTCGAAAGGAACTCGAAACATGTCAACCTTGGTTTTGAGAATCTCTCCCTGAGTTTGAGAGATTTGGACGTGAAAGGGTACCAATCTTGTCGGGGATTGGGAACCCTTCGCGAGAATGTCCAAAGTTTCAGCGGGATTTCCAAAATGTTGAAAGGAACTCGAAACATGTCAACCTTGGTTTTGAGAATCTCTCCCAGAGTTTGAGAGATTTGGACGTGAAAGGGTACCAATCTTGTCGGGGACTGGGAACCCTTCGCGACAATGTCCAAAGTTTCAGCGGGATTTCCAAAATGTTGAAAGTAACTGGAAACATGTCAACCTTGGTTTTGAGAATCTGCCGGACTTTGAGAGATTTGGACGTGAATGGGTACCAATCTTGTCGGGGATTGGGAACCCTTCGCGAGAATGTCCAAAGTTTCAGCAGGATTTCCAGAATGTTGAAAGGAACTCGAAACATGTCAACCTTGGTTTTGAGAATCTCTCCCGGACTTTGAGAGATTTGGACGTGAAAGGGTACCAATCTTGTCGGGGATCGGGAACCCTTCGCGACAATGTCCAAAGTTTCAGCGGGATTTCCAAAATGTTGAAAGGAACTCGAAACATGTCAACCTTGGTTTTGAGAATCTCTCCCGGACTTTGAGAGATATGGACGTGAAAGGGTACCAATCTTGTCGGGGATTGGGAACCCTTCGCGAGAATGTCCAAAGTTTCAGCGGGATTTCCAAAATGTTGAAAGGAACTGGAAACATGTCAACCTTGGTTTTGAGAATCTCTCCCGGACTTTGAGAGATTTGGACGTGAAAGGGTACCAATCTTGTCGGGGATTGGGAACCCTTCGCGAGAATGTCCAAAGTTTCAGCGGGATTTCCAAAATGTTGAAAGGAACTCGAAACATGTCAACCTTGGTTTTGAGAATCTCTCCCGGAGTTTGAGAGATTTGGACGGGAAAGGGTACCAATCTTGTCGGGGATCGGGAACCCTTCGCGACAATGTCCAAAGTTTCAGCGGGATTTCCAAAATGTTGAAAGGAACTCGAAACATGTCGACCTTGGTTTTGAGAATCTCTCCCGGAGTTTGAGAGATTTGGACGTGAAAGCGTACCAATCTTGTCGGGGATTGGGAACCCTTCGCGAGAATGTCCAAAGTTTCAGCGGGATTTCCAAAATGTTGAAAGGAACTCGAAACATGTCAACCTTGGTTTTGAGAATCTCTCCGGGAGTTTGAGAGATTTGGATGTGAAAGGGTACCAATCTTGTCGGGGATTGGGAACCCTTCGCGAGAATGTGCAAAGTTTCAGGGGGATTTCCAAAATGTTGAAAGGAACTGGAAACATGTCAACCTTGGTTTTGAGAATCTCTCCCGGACTTTGAGAGATTTGGACGTGAAAGGGTACCAATCTTGTCGGGGATTGGGAACCCTTCGCGAGAATGTCCAAAGTTTCAGCGATATTTCCAAAATGTTGAAAGGAACTCGAAACATGTCAACCTTGGTTTTGAGAATCTCTCCCGGAGTTTGAGAGATTTGGACGTGAAAGGGTACCAATCTTGTCGGGGACTGGGAACCCTTCGCCAGAATGTCCAAAGTTTCAGCGGGATTTCCAAAATGTTGAAAGGAACTCGAAACATGTCAACCTTGGTTTTGAGAATCTCTGCCGGAGTTTGAGAGATTTGGACGTGAAAGGGTACCAATCTTGTCGGGGATCGGGAACCCTTCGCGACAATGTCCAAAGTTTCAGCGGGATTTCCAAAATGTTGAAAGGAACTCGAAACATGTCGACCTTGGTTTTGAGAATCTCTCCCGGAGTTTGAGAGATTTGGACGTGAAAGCGTACCAATCTTGTCGGGGATTTGGAACCCTTCGCGAGAATGTCCAAAGTTTCAGCGGGATTTCCAAAATGTTGAAAGGAACTCGAAACATGTCAACCTTGGTTTTGAGAATCTCTCCCGGAGTTTGAGAGATTTGGACGTGAAAGCGTACCAATCTTGTCGGGGATTGGGAACCCTTCGCGAGAATGTCCAAAGTTTCAGCGGGATTTCCAAAATGTTGAAAGGAACTGGAAAGCTGTCAACCTTGGTTTTGAGAATCTCTCCCTGAGTTTGAGAGATTTGGACGTGAAAGGGTACCAATCTTGTCGGGGATTGGGAACCCTTCGCGAGAATGTCCAAAGTTTCAGCGGGATTTCCAAAATGTTGAAAGGAACTCGAAACATGTCAACCTTGGTTTTGAGAATCTCTCCCAGAGTTTGAGAGATTTGGACGTGAATGGGTACCAATCTTGTCGGGGATTGGGAACCCTTCGCGAGAATGTCCAAAGTTTCAGCGGGATTTCCAAAATGTTGAAAGGAACTCGAAACATGTCAACCTTGGTTTTGAGAATCTCTCCCGGAGTTTGAGAGATTTGGACGTGAAAGGGTACCAATCTTGTCGGGGATTGGGAACCCTTCGCGAGAATGTCCAAAGTTTCAGCGGGATTTCCAAAATGTTGAAAGGAACTCGAAACATGTCAACCTTGGTTTTGAGAATCTCTCCCAGAGTTTGAGAGATTTGGACGTGAAAGGGTACCAATCTTGTCGGGGACTGGGAACCCTTCGCCAGAATGTCCAAAGTTTAAGCGGGATTTCCAAAATGTTGAAAGGAACTGGAAACATGTCAACCTTGGTTTTGAGAATCTCTCCCGGACTTTGAGAGATTTGGACGTGAAAGGGTACCAATCTTGTCGGGGATCGGGAACCCTTCGCGACAATGTCCAAAGTTTCAGCGGGATTTCCAAAATGTTGAAAGGAACTCGAAACATGTCGACCTTGGTTTTGAGAATCTCTCCCGGAGTTTGAGAGATTTGGACGTGAAAGCGTACCAATCTTGTCGGGGATTGGGAACCCTTCACGACAATGTCCAAAGTTTCAGCGGGATTTCCAAAATGTTGAAAGGAACTCGAAACATGTCGACCTTGGTTTTGAGAATCTCTCCCGGAGTTTGAGAGATTTGGACGTGAAAGGGTACCAGTCTTGTCGGGGATTGGGAACCCTTCGCGAGAATGTCCAAAGTTTCAGCGGGATTTCCAAAATGTTGAAAGGAACTGGAAAGCTGTCAACCTTGGTTTTGAGAATCTCTCCCTGAGTTTGAGAGATTTGGACGTGAAAGGGTACCAATCTTGTCGGGGATTGGGAACCCTTCGCGAGAATGTCCAAAGTTTCAGCGGGATTTCCAAAATGTTGAAAGGAAGTCGAACCATGTCAACCTTGGTTTTGAGAATCTCTCCCGGAGTTTGAGAGATTTGGACGTGAAAGGGTACCAATCTTGTCGGGGATTGGGAACCCTTCGCGAGAATGTCCAAAGTTTCAGCGGGATTTCCAAAATGTCGAAAGGAACTCGAAACATGTCAACCTTGGTTTTGAGAATCTCTCCCTGAGTTTGAGAGATTTGGACGTGAAAGGGTACCAATCTTGTCGGGGATTGGGAACCCTTCGCGAGAATGTCCAAAGTTTCAGCGGGATTTCCAAAATGTTGAAAGGAACTCGAAACATGTCAACCTTGGTTTTGAGAATCTCTCCCAGAGTTTGAGAGATTTGGACGTGAAAGGGTACCAATCTTGTCGGGGACTGGGAACCCTTCGCGACAATGTCCAAAGTTTCAGCGGGATTTCCAAAATGTTGAAAGTAACTGGAAACATGTCAACCTTGGTTTTGAGAATCTGCCGGACTTTGAGAGATTTGGACGTGAAAGGGTACCAATCTTGTCGGGGATTGGGAACCCTTCGCGAGAATGTCCAAAGTTTCAGCGGGATTTCCAAAATGTTGAAAGGAACTGGAAACATGTCAACCTTGGTTTTGAGAATCTCTCCCGGACTTTGAGAGATTTGGACGTGAAAGGGTACCAATCTTGTCGGGGATTGGGAACCCTTCGCGAGAATGTCCAAAGTTTCAGCGGGATTTCCAAAATGTTGAAAGGAACTCGAAACATGTCAACCTTGGTTTTGAGAATCTCTCCCGGAGTTTGAGAGATTTGGACGGGAAAGGGTACCAATCTTGTCGGGGATCGGGAACCCTTCGCGACAATGTCCAAAGTTTCAGCGGGATTTCCAAAATGTTGAAAGGAACTCGAAACATGTCGACCTTGGTTTTGAGAATCTCTCCCGGAGTTTGAGAGATTTGGACGTGAAAGCGTACCAATCTTGTCGGGGATTGGGAACCCTTCGCGAGAATGTCCAAAGTTTCAGCGGGATTTCCAAAATGTTGAAAGGAACTGGAAACCTGTCAACCTTGGTTTTGAGAATCTCTCCCGGAGTTTGAGAGATTTGGACGTGAAAGGGCACCAGTCTTGTCGGGGATTGGGAACCCTTCGCGAGAATGGACAAAGTTTCAGCGGGATTTCCAAAATGTTGAAAGGAACTCGAAACATGTCAACCTTGGTTTTGAGAATCTCTCCCGGAGTTTGAGAGATTTGGACGGGAAAGGGTACCAATCTTGTCGGGGATCGGGAACCCTTCGCGACAATGTCCAAAGTTTCAGCGGGATTTCCAAAATGTTGAAAGGAACTCGAAACATGTCGACCTTGGTTTTGAGAATCTCTCCCGGAGTTTGAGAGATTTGGACGTGAAAGGGTACCAATCTTGTCGGGGATTGGGAACCCTTCGCCAGAATGTCCAAAGTTTCAGCGGGATTTCCAAAATGTTGAAAGGAACTCGAAACATGTCGACCTTGGTTTTGAGAATCTCTCCCGGAGTTTGAGAGATTTGGACGTGAAAGGGTACCAGTCTTGTCGGGGATTGGGAACCCTTCGCGAGAATGTCCAAAGTTTCAGCGGGATTTCCAAAATGTTGAAAGGAACTGGAAAGCTGTCAACCTTGGTTTTGAGAATCTCTCCCTGAGTTTGAGAGATTTGGACGTGAAAGGGTACCAATCTTGTCGGGGATTGGGAACCCTTCGCGAGAATGTCCAAAGTTTCAGCGGGATTTCCAAAATGTTGAAAGGAAGTCGAACCATGTCAACCTTGGTTTTGAGAATCTCTGCCGGAGTTTGAGAGATTTGGACGTGAAAGGGTACCAATCTTGTCGGGGATTGGGAACCCTTCGCGACAATGTCCAAAGTTTCAGCGGGATTTCCAAAATGTCGAAAGGAACTCGAAACATGTCAACCTTGGTTTTGAGAATCTCTCCCTGAGTTTGAGAGATTTGGACGTGAAAGGGTACCAATCTTGTCGGGGATTGGGAACCCTTCGCGAGAATGTCCAAAGTTTCAGCGGGATTTCCAAAATGTTGAAAGGAACTCGAAACATGTCAACCTTGGTTTTGAGAATCTCTCCCAGAGTTTGAGAGATTTGGACGTGAAAGGGTACCAATCTTGTCGGGGACTGGGAACCCTTCGCGACAATGTCCAAAGTTTCAGCGGGATTTCCAAAATGTTGAAAGTAACTGGAAACATGTCAACCTTGGTTTTGAGAATCTCTCCCGGACTTTGAGAGATTTGGACGTGAAAGGGTACCAATCCTGTCGGGGATTGGGAACCCTTCGCGAGAATGTCCAAAGTTTCAGCGGGATTTCCAAAATGTTGAAAGGAACTGGAAACATGTCAACCTTGGTTTTGAGAATCTCTCCCGGACTTTGAGAGATTTGGACGTGAAAGGGTACCAATCTTGTCGGGGATTGGGAACCCTTCGCGAGAATGTCCAAAGTTTCAGCGGGATTTCCAAAATGTTGAAAGGAACTCGAAACATGTCAACCTTGGTTTTGAGAATCTCTCCCGGAGTTTGAGAGATTTGGACGGGAAAGGGTACCAATCTTGTCGGGGATCGGGAACCCTTCGCGACAATGTCCAAAGTTTCAGCGGGATTTCCAAAATGTTGAAAGGAACTCGAAACATGTCGACCTTGGTTTTGAGAATCTCTCCCGGAGTTTGAGAGATTTGGACGTGAAAGCGTACCAATCTTGTCGGGGATTGGGAACCCTTCGCGAGAATGTCCAAAGTTTCAGCGGGATTTCCAAAATGTTGAAAGGAACTGGAAACCTGTCAACCTTGGTTTTGAGAATCTCTCCCGGAGTTTGAGAGATTTGGACGTGAAAGGGCACCAGTCTTGTCGGGGATTGGGAACCCTTCGCGAGAATGGACAAAGTTTCAGCGGGATTTCCAAAATGTTGAAAGGAACTCGAAACATGTCAACCTTGGTTTTGAGAATCTCTCCGGGAGTTTGAGAGATTTGGATGTGAAAGGGTACCAATCTTGTCGGGGATTGGGAACCCTTCGCGAGAATGTGCAAAGTTTCAGGGGGATTTCCAAAATGTTGAAAGGAACTCAAAACATGTCAACCTTGGTTTTGAGAATCTCTACCGGACTTTGAGAGATTTGGACGTGAAAGGGTACCAATCTTGTCGGGGATTGGGAACCCTTCGCGAGAATGTCCAAAGTTTCAGCGATATTTCCAAAATGTTGAAAGGAACTCGAAACATGTCAACCTTGGTTTTGAGAATCTCTCCCGGAGTTTGAGAGATTTGGACGTGAAAGGGTACCAATCTTGTCGGGGACTGGGAACCCTTCGCCAGAATGTCCAAAGTTTCAGCGGGATTTCCAAAATGTTGAAAGGAACTCGAAACATGTCAACCTTGGTTTTGAGAATCTCTGCCGGAGTTTGAGAGATTTGGACGTGAAAGGGTACCAATCTTGTCGGGGATCGGGAACCCTTCGCGACAATGTCCAAAGTTTCAGCGGGATTTCCAAAATGTTGAAAGGAACTCGAAACATGTCGACCTTGGTTTTGAGAATCTCTCCCGGAGTTTGAGAGATTTGGACGTGAAAGCGTACCAATCTTGTCGGGGATTTGGAACCCTTCGCGAGAATGTCCAAAGTTTCAGCGGGATTTCCAAAATGTTGAAAGGAACTCGAAACATGTCAACCTTGGTTTTGAGAATCTCTCCCGGAGTTTGAGAGATTTGGACGTGAAAGGGCACCAGTCTTGTCGGGGATTGGGAACCCTTCGCGAGAATGGACAAAGTTTCAGCGGGATTTCCAAAATGTTGAAAGGAACTGGAAACATGTCAACCTTGGTTTTGAGAATCTCTCCCGGACTTTGAGAGATTTGGACGTGAAAGGGTACCAGTCTTGTCGGGGATTGGGAACCCTTCGCCAGAATGTCCAAAGTTTCAGCGAGATTTCCACAATGTTGAAAGGAACTCGAAACATGTCAACCTTGGTTTTGAGAATCTCTCCCGGACTTTGAGAGATTTGGACGTGAAAGGGTACCAATCTTGTCGGGGACTGGGAACCCTTCGCCAGAATGTCCAAAGTTTCAGCGGGATTTCCAAAATGTTGAAAGGAACTCGAAACATGTCAACCTTGGTTTTGAGAATCTCTCCCGGACTTTGAGAGATTTGGACGTGAAAGGGTACCAATCTTGTCGGGGATTGGGAACCCTTCGCGAGAATGTCCAAAGTTTCAGCGGGATTTCCAAAATGTTGAAAGGAACTGGAAAGCTGTCAACCTTGGTTTTGAGAATCTCTCCCTGAGTTTGAGAGATTTGGACGTGAAAGGGTACCAATCTTGTCGGGGATTGGGAACCCTTCGCGAGAATGTCCAAAGTTTCAGCGGGATTTCCAAAATGTTGAAAGGAACTCGAACCATGTCAACCTTGGTTTTGAGAATCTCTCCCGGAGTTTGAGAGATTTGGACGTGAAAGGGTACCAATCTTGTCGGGGATTGGGAACCCTTCGCGAGAATGTCCAAAGTTTCAGCGGGATTTCCAAAATGTCGAAAGGAACTCGAAACATGTGAACCTTGGTTTTGAGAATCTCTCCCGGACTTTGAGAGATTTGGACGTGAAAGGGTACCAATCTTGTCGGGGATTGGGAACCCTTCGCGAGAATGTCCAAAGTTTCAGCAGGATTTCCAAAATGTTGAAAGGAACTCGAAACATGTCAACCTTGGTTTTGAGAATCTCTCCCGGAGTTTGAGAGATTTGGACGTGAAAGGGTACCAATCTTGTCGGGGACTGGGAACCCTTCGCGACAATGTCCAAAGTTTCAGCGGGATTTCCAAAATGTTGAAAGTAACTGGAAACATGTCAACCTTGGTTTTGAGAATCTCTCCCGGACTTTGAGAGATTTGGACGTGAAAGGGTACCAATCTTGTCGGGGATTGGGAACCCTTCGCGAGAATGTCCAAAGTTTCAGCAGGATTTCCAAAATGTTGAAAGGAACTCGAAACATGTCAACCTTGGTTTTGAGAATCTCTCCCGGACTTTGAGAGATTTGGACGTGAAAGGGTACCAATCTTGTCGGGGATCGGGAACCCTTCGCGACAATGTCCAAAGTTTCAGCGGGATTTCCAAAATGTTGAAAGGAACTCGAAACATGTCAACCTTGGTTTTGAGAATCTCTCCCGGACTTTGAGAGATTTGGACGTGAAAGGGTACCAATCTTGTCGGGGATTGGGAACCCTTCGCGAGAATGTCCAAAGTTTCAGCGGGATTTCCAAAATGTTGAAAGGAACTGGAAACATGTCAACCTTGGTTTTGAGAATCTCTCCCGGACTTTGAGAGATTTGGACGTGAAAGGGTACCAATCTTGTCGGGGATTGGGAACCCTTCGCGAGAATGTCCAAAGTTTCAGCGGGATTTCCAAAATGTTGAAAGGAACTCGAAACATGTCAACCTTGGTTATGAGAATCTCTCCCGGAGTTTGAGAGATTTGGACGTGAAAGGGTACCAATCTTGTCGGGGATCGGGTACCCTTCGCGACAATGTCCAAAGTTTCAGCGGGATTTCCAAAATGTTGAAAGGAACTCGAAACATGTCGACCTTGGTTTTGAGAATCTCTCCCGGACTTTGAGAGATTTGGACGTGAAAGGGTACCAATCTTGTCGGGGATTGGGAACCCTTCGCGAGAATGTCCAAAGTTTCAGCGAGATTTCCACAATGTTGAAAGGAACTCGAAACATGTCAACCTTGGTTTTGAGAATCTCTCCCGGAGTTTGAGAGATTTGGACGTGAAAGGGTACCAATCTTGTCGGGGACTGGGAACCCTTCGCCAGAATGTCCAAAGTTTCAGCGGGATTTCCAAAATGTTGAAAGGAACTCGAAACATGTCAACCTTGGTTTTGAGAATCTCTGCCGGAGTTTGAGAGATTTGGATGTGAAAGGGTACCAATCTTGTCGGGGATCGGGAACCCTTCGCGACAATGTCCAAAGTTTCAGCGGGATTTCCAAAATGTTGAAAGGAACTCGAAACATGTCGACCTTGGTTTTGAGAATCTCTCCCGGAGTTTGAGAGATTTGAACGTGAAAGCGTACCAATCTTGTCGGGGATTTGGAAGCCTTCGCGAGAATGTCCAAAGTTTCAGCGGGATTTCCAAAATGTTGAAAGGAACTCGAAACATGTCAACCTTGGTTTTGAGAATCTCTCCCGGAGTTTGAGAGATTTGGACGTGAAAGGGCACCAGTCTTGTCGGGGATTGGGAAACCTTCGCGAGAATGGACAAAGTTTCAGCGGGATTTCCAAAATGTTGAAAGGAACTCGAAACATGTCAACCTTGGTTTTGAGAATCTCTGCCGGAGTTTGAGAGATTTGGATGTGAAAGGGTACCAATCTTGTCGGGGATTGGGAACCCTTCGCGAGAATGTGCAAAGTTTCAGGGGGATTTCCAAAATGTTGAAAGGAACTCGAAACATGTCAACCTCGGTTTTGAGAATCTCTCCCGGAGTTTGAGAGATTTGGACGTGAAAGGGTACCAATCTTGTCGGGGATTGGGAACCCTTCGCGAGAATGTCCAAAGTTTCAGCGAGATTTCCAAAATGTTGAAAGGAACTTGAAACATGTCAACCTTGGTTTTGAGAATCTCTCCCGGAGTTTGAGAGATTTGGACGTGAAAGGGTACCAATCTTGTCGGGGACTGGGAACCCTTCGCCAGAATGTCCAAAGTTTCAGCGGGATTTCCAAAATGTTGAAAGGAACTCGAAACATGTCAACCTTGGTTTTGAAAATCTCTGCCGGACTTTGAGAGATTTGGACGTGAAAGGGTACCAATCTTGTCGGGGATCGGGAACCCTTCGCGACAATGTCCAAAGTTTCAGCGGGATTTCCAAAATGTTGAAAGGAACTCGAAACATGTCGACCTTGGTTTTGAGAATCTCTCCCGGAGTTTGAGAGATTTGGACGTGAAAGCGTACCAATCTTGTCGGGGATTGGGAACCCTTCACGAGAATGTCCAAAGTTTCAGCGGGATTTCCAAAATGTTGAAAGGAACTCGAAACATGTCGACCTTGGTTTTGAGAATCTCTCCCGGAGTTTGAGAGATTTGGACGTGAATGCGTACCAATCTTGTCGGGGATTGGGAACCCTTCGCGAGAATGTCCAAAGTTTCAGCGGGATTTCCAAAATGTTGAAAGGAACTGGAAAGCTGTCAACCTTGGTTTTGAGAATCTCTCCCTGAGTTTGAGAGATTTGGACGTGAAAGGGTACCAATCTTGTCGGGGATTGGGAACCCTTCGCGAGAATGTCCAAAGTTTCAGCGGGATTTCCAAAATGTTGAAAGGAACTCGAAACATGTCTACCTTGGTTTTGAGAATCTCTCCCGGAGTTTGAGAGATTTGGACGTGAATGGGTACCAATCTTGTCGGGGATTGGGAACCCTTCGCGAGAATGTCCAAAGTTTCAGCGGGATTTCCAAAATGTTGAAAGGAACTCGAACCATGTCAACCTTGGTTTTGAGAATCTCTCCCGGAGTTTGAGAGATTTGGACGTGAAAGGGTACCAATCTTGTCGGGGATTGGGAACCCTTCGCGAGAATGTCCAAAGTTTCAGCGGGATTTCCAAAATGTCGAAAGGAACTGGAAACATGTCAACCTTGGTTTTGAGAATCTCTCCCGGAGTTTGAGAGATTTGGACGTGAAAGGGTACCAATCTTGTCGGGGATTGGGAACCCTTCGCGAGAATGTCCAAAGTTTCAGCGAGATTTCCACAATGTTGAAAGGAACTCGAAACATGTCAACCTTGGTTTTGAGAATCTCTCCCGGAGTTTGAGAGATTTGGACGTGAAAGGGTACCAATCTTGTCGGGGACTGGGAACCCTTCGCCAGAATGTCCAAAGTTTCAGCGGGATTTCCAAAATGTTGAAAGTAACTGGAAACATGTCAACCTTGGTTTTGAGAATCTCTCCCGGACTTTGAGAGATTTGGACGTGAAAGGGTACCAATCTTGTCGGGGATTGGGAACCCTTCGCGAGAATGTGCAAAGTTTCAGGGGGATTTCCAAAATGTTGAAAGGAACTCGAAACATGTCAACCTTGGTTTTGAGAATCTCTCCCGGACTTTGAGAGATTTGGACGTGTAAGGGTACCAATCTTTTCGGGTATAGGGAACCCTTCGCGACAATGTCCAAAGTTTCAGCGGGATTTCCAAAATGTTGAAAGGAACTCGAAACATGTCACCCTTGGTTTTGAGAATCTCTCCCGGAGTTTGAGAGATTTGGACGTGAAAGGGTACCAATCTTGTCGGGGATTGGGAACCCTTCGCGAGAATGTCCAAAGTTTCAGCGGGATTTCCAAAATGTTGAAAGGAACTCGAAACATGTCAACCTTGGTTTTGAGAATCTCTCCCGGACTTTGAGAGATTTGGACGTGAAAGGGCACCAATCTTGTCGGGGATTGGGAACCCTTCGCGAGAATGTCCAAAGTTTCAGCGGGATTTCCAAAATGTTGAAAGGAACTCGAAACATGTCAACCTTGGTTTTGAGAATCTCTCCCGGAGTTTGAGAGATTTGGACGTGAAAGGGTACCAATCTTGTCGGGGATTGGGAACCCTTCGCGAGAATGTCCAAAGTTTCAGCGGGATTTCCAAAATGTTGAAAGGAACTCGAACCATGTCAACCTTGGTTTTGAGAATCTCTCCCGGACTTTGAGAGATTTGGACGTGAAAGGGTACCAATCTTGTCGGGGATTGGGAACCCTTCGCGAGAATGTCCAAAGTTTCAGCAGGATTTCCAAAATGTTGAAAGGAACTGGAAACATGTCAACCTTGGTTTTGAGAATCTCTGCCGGAGTTTGAGAGATTTGGACGTGAAAGGGTACCAATCTTGTCGGGGATCGGGAACCCTTCGCGACAATGTCCAAAGTTTCAGCGGGATTTCCAAAATGTTGAGAGGAACTCGAAACATGTCGACCTTGGTTTTGAGAATCTCTCCCGGAGTTTGAGAGATTTGGACGTGAAAGCGTACCAATCTTGTCGGAGATTGGGAACCCTTCGCGAGAATGTCCAAAGTTTCAGCAGGATTTCCAAAATGTTGAAATGAACTGGAAACCTGTCAACCTTGGTTTTGAGAATCTCTCCCGGAGTTTGAGAGATTTGGACGTGAAAGGGCACCAGTCTTGTCGGGGATTGGGAACCCTTCGCGAGAATGGACAAAGTTTCAGCGGGATTTCCAAAATGTTGAAAGGAACTCGAAACATGTCAACCTTGGTTTTGAGAATCTCTGCCGGAGTTTGAGAGATTTGGATGTGAAAGGGTACCAATCTTGTCGGGGATTGGGAACCCTTCGCGAGAATGTCCAAAGTTTCAGGGGGATTTCCAAAATGTTGAAAGGAACTCAAAACATGTCAACCTTGGTTTTGAGAATCTCTCCCGGACTTTGAGAGATTTGGACGTGAAAGGGTACCATTCTTGTCGGGGATTGGGAACCCTTCGCGAGAATGTCCAAAGTTTCAGCGAGATTTCCACAATGTTGAAAGGAACTCGAAACATGTCAACCTTGGTTTTGAGAATCTCTCCCAGAGTTTGAGAGATTTGGACGTGAAAGGGTACCAATCTTGTCGGGGACTGGGAACCCTTCGCCAGAATGTCCAAAGTTTCAGCGGGATTTCCAAAATGTTGAAAGTAACTGGAAACATGTCAACCTTGGTTTTGAGAATCTCTCCCGGACTTTGAGAGATTTGGACGTGAAAGGGTACCAATCTTGTCGGGGATTGGGAACCCTTCGCGACAATGTCCAAAGTTTCAGCAGGATTTCCAAAATGTTGAAAGGAACTCGAAACATGTCAACCTTGGTTTTGAGAATCTCTCCCGGACTTTGAGAGATTTGGACGTGAAAGGGTACCAATCTTGTCGGGGATAGGGAACCCTTCGCGACAATGTCCAAAGTTTCAGCGGGATTTCCAAAATGTTGAAAGGAACTCGAAACATGTCACCCTTGGTTTTGAGAATCTCTCCCGGAGTTTGAGAGATTTGGACGTGAAAGGGTACCAATCTTGTCGGGGATTGGGAACCCTTCGCGAGAATGTCCAAAGTTTCAGCGGGATTTCCAAAATGTTGAAAGGAACTCGAAACATGTCACCCTTGGTTTTGAGAATCTCTCCCGGAGTTTGAGAGATTTGGACGTGAAAGGGTACCAATCTTGTCGGGGATTGGGAACCCTTCGCGAGAATGTCCAAAGTTTCAGCGGGATTTCCAAAATGTTGAAAGGAACTCGAAACATGTCGACCTTGGTTTTGAGAATCTCTCCCGGAGTTTGAGAGATTTGGACGTGAAAGGGTACCAGTCTTGTCGGGGATTGGGAACCCTTCGCGAGAATGTCCAAAGTTTCAGCAGGATTTCCAAAATGTTGAAAGGAACTGGAAACCTGTCAACCTTGGTTTTGAGAATCTCTCCCGGAGTTTGAGAGATTTGGACGTGAAAGGGCACCAGTCTTGTCGGGGATTGGGAACCCTTCGCGAGAATGGACAAAGTTTCAGCGGGATTTCCAAAATGTTGAAAGGAACTCGAAACATGTCAACCTTGGTTTTGAGAATCTCTGCCGGAGTTTGAGAGATTTGGATGTGAAAGGGTACCAATCTTGTCGGGGATTGGGAACCCTTCGCGAGAATGTCCAAAGTTTCAGGGGGATTTCCAAAATGTTGAAAGGAACTCAAAACATGTCAACCTTGGTTTTGAGAATCTCTCCCGGACTTTGAGAGATTTGGACGTGAAAGGGTACCAGTCTTGTCGGGGATTGGGAACCCTTCGCGAGAATGTCCAAAGTTTCAGCGAGATTTCCAAAATGTTGAAAGGAACTCGAACCATGTCAACCTTGGTTTTGAGAATCTCTCCCGGAGTTTGAGAGATTTGGACGTGAAAGGGTACCAATCTTGTCGGGGATTGGGAACCCTTCGCGAGAATGTCCAAAGTTTCAGCGGGATTTCCAAAATGTCGAAAGGAACTGGAAACATGTCAACCTTGGTTTTGAGAATCTCTCCCGGAGTTTGAGAGATTTGGACGTGAAAGGGTACCAATCTTGTCGGGGATTGGGAACCCTTCGCGAGAATGTCCAAAGTTTCAGCGAGATTTCCACAATGTTGAAAGGAACTCGAAACATGTCAACCTTGGTTTTGAGAATCTCTCCCAGAGTTTGAGAGATTTGGACGTGAAAGGGTACCAATCTTGTCGGGGACTGGGAACCCTTCGCCAGAATGTCCAAAGTTTCAGCGGGATTTCCAAAATGTTGAAAGTAACTGGAAACATGTCAACCTTGGTTTTGAGAATCTCTCCCGGACTTTGAGAGATTTGGACGTGAAAGGGTACCAATCTTGTCGGGGATTGGGAACCCTTCGCGAGAATGTCCAAAGTTTCAGCAGGATTTCCAAAATGTTGAAAGGAACTCGAAACATGTCAACCTTGGTTTTGAGAATCTCTCCCGGACTTTGAGAGATTTGGACGTGAAAGGGTACCAATCTTGTCGGGGATAGGGAACCCTTCGCGACAATGTCCAAAGTTTCAGCGGGATTTCCAAAATGTTGAAAGGAACTCGAAACATGTCACCCTTGGTTTTGAGAATCTCTCCCGGAGTTTGAGAGATTTGGACGTGAAAGGGTACCAATCTTGTCGGGGATTGGGAACCCTTCGCGAGAATGTCCAAAGTTTCAGCGGGATTTCCAAAATGTTGAAAGGAACTCGAAACATGTCACCCTTGGTTTTGAGAATCTCTCCCGGAGTTTGAGAGATTTGGACGTGAAAGGGTACCAATCTTGTCGGGGATTGGGAACCCTTCGCGAGAATGTCCAATGTTTCAGCGGGATTTCCAAAATGTTGAAAGGAACTGGAAACATGTCAACCTTGGTTTTGAGAATCTCTCCCGGACTTTGAGAGATTTGGACGTGAAAGGGTACCAATCTTGTCGGGGATTGGGAACCCTTCGCGAGAATGTCCAAAGTTTCAGCGGGATTTCCAAAATGTTGAAAGGAACTCGAAACATGTCGACCTTGGTTTTGAGAATCTCTCCCGGAGTTTGAGAGATTTGGACGTGAAAGGGTACCAGTCTTGTCGGGGATTGGGAACCCTTCGCGAGAATGGACAAAGTTTCAGCGGGATTTCCAAAATGTTGAAAGGAACTCGAAACATGTCAACCTTGGTTTTGAGAATCTCTGCCGGAGTTTGAGAGATTTGGATGTGAAAGGGTACCAATCTTGTCGGGGATTGGGAACCCTTCGCGAGAATGTCCAAAGTTTCAGGGGGATTTCCAAAATGTTGAAAGGAACTCAAAACATGTCAACCTTGGTTTTGAGAATCTCTCCCGGACTTTGAGAGATTTGGACGTGAAAGGGTACCAGTCTTGTCGGGGATTGGGAACCCTTCGCGAGAATGTCCAAAGTTTCAGCGAGATTTCCAAAATGTTGAAAGGAACTCGAACCATGTCAACCTTGGTTTTGAGAATCTCTCCCGGAGTTTGAGAGGTTTGGACGTGAAAGGGTACCAATCTTGTCGGGGATTGGGAACCCTTCGCGAGAATGTCCAAAGTTTCAGCGGGATTTCCAAAATGTCGAAAGGAACTGGAAACATGTCAACCTTGGTTTTGAGAATCTCTCCCGGAGTTTGAGAGATTTGGACGTGAAAGGGTACCAATCTTGTCGGGGATTGGGAACCCTTCGCGAGAATGTCCAAAGTTTCAGCGAGATTTCCACAATGTTGAAAGGAACTCGAAACATGTCAACCTTGGTTTTGAGAATCTCTCCCAGAGTTTGAGAGATTTGGACGTGAAAGGGTACCAATCTTGTCGGGGACTGGGAACCCTTCGCCAGAATGTCCAAAGTTTCAGCGGGATTTCCACAATGTTGAAAGGAACTCGAAACATGTCAACCTTGGTTTTGAGAATCTCTCCCGGACTTTGAGAGATTTGGACGTGAAAGGGTACCAATCTTGTCGGGGATTGGGAACCCTTCGCGAGAATGTCCAAAGTCTCAGCAGGATTTCCAAAATGTTGAAAGGAACTCGAAACATGTCAACCTTGGTTTTGAGAATCTCTCCCGGACTTTGAGAGATTTGGACGTGAAAGGGTACCAATCTTGTCGGGGATAGGGAACCCTTCGCGACAATGTCCAAAGTTTCAGCGGGATTTCCAAAATGTTGAAAGGAACTCGAAACATGTCACCCTTGGTTTTGAGAATCTCTCCCGGACTTTGAGAGATTTGGACGTGAAAGGGTACCAATCTTGTCGGGGATTGGGAACCCTTCGCGACAATGTCCAAAGTTTCAGCGGGATTTCCAAAATGTTGAAAGGAACTCGAAACATGTCAACCTTGGTTTTGAGAATCTCTCCCGGACTTTGAGAGATTTGGACGTGAAAGGGTACCAATCTTGTCGGGGATTGGGAACCCTTCGCGAGAATGTCCAAAGTTTCAGCGGGATTTCCAAAATGTTGAAAGGAACTCGAAACATGTCAACCTTGGTTTTGAGAATCTCTCCCGGAGTTTGAGAGATTTGGACGTGAAAGGGTACCAATCTTGTCGGGGATTGGGAACCCTTCGCGAGAATGTCCAAAGTTTCAGCGGGATTTCCAAAATGTTGAAAGGAACTCGAACCATGTCAACCTTGGTTTTGAGAATCTCTCCCGGACTTTGAGAGATTTGGACGTGAAAGGGTACCAATCTTGTCGGGGATTGGGAACCCTTCGCGAGAATGTCCAAAGTTTCAGCAGGATTTCCAAAATGTTGAAAGGAACTGGAAACATGTCAACCTTGGTTTTGAGAATCTCTGCCGGAGTTTGAGAGATTTGGACGTGAAAGGGTACCAATCTTGTCGGGGATCGGGAACCCTTCGCGACAATGTCCAAAGTTTCAGCGGGATTTCCAAAATGTTGAAAGGAACTCGAAACATGTCAACCTTGGTTTTGAGAATCTCTCCCGGAGTTTGAGAGATTTGGACGTGAAAGCGTACCAATCTTGTCGGGGATTGGGAACCCTTCGCGAGAATGTCCAAAGTTTCAGCAGGATTTCCAAAATGTTGAAAGGAACTGGAAACCTGTCAACCTTGGTTTTGAGAATCTCTCCCGGAGTTTTAGAGATTTGGACGTGAAAGGGCACCAGTCTTGTCGGGGATTGGGAACCCTTCGCGAGAATGGACAAAGTTTCAGCGGGATTTCCAAAATGTTGAAAGGAACTCGAAACATGTCAACCTTGGTTTTGAGAATCTCTGCCGGAGTTTGAGAGATTTGGATGTGAAAGGGTACCAATCTTGTCGGGGATTGGGAACCCTTCGCGAGAATGTCCAAAGTTTCAGCGGGATTTCCAAAATGTTGAAAGGAACTCGAAACATGTCAACCTTGGTTTTGAGAATCTCTCCCGGACTTTGAGAGATTTGGACGTGAAAGGGTACCAGTCTTGTTGGGGATTGGGAACCCTTCGCGAGAATGTCCAAAGTTTCAGCGAGATTTCCAAAATGTTGAAAGGAACTCGAACCATGTCAACCTTGGTTTTGAGAATCTCTCCCGGAGTTTGAGAGATTTGGACGTGAAAGGGTACCAATCTTGTCGGGGATTGGGAACCCTTCGCGAGAATGTCCAAAGTTTCAGCGGGATTTCCAAAATGTCGAAAGGAACTGGAAACATGTCAACCTTGGTTTTGAGAATCTCTCCCGGAGTTTGAGAGATTTGGACGTGAAAGGGTACCAATCTTGTCGGGGATTGGGAACCCTTCGCGAGAATGTCCAAAGTTTCAGCGAGATTTCCACAATGTTGAAAGGAACTCGAAACATGTCAACCTTGGTTTTGAGAATCTCTCCCAGAGTTTGAGAGATTTGGACGTGAAAGGGTACCAATCTTGTCGGGGACTGGGAACCCTTCGCCAGAATGTCCAAAGTTTCAGCGGGATTTCCAAAATGTTGAAAGTAACTGGAAACATGTCAACCTTGGTTTTGAGAATCTCTCCCGGACTTTGAGAGATTTGGACGTGAAAGGGTACCAATCTTGTCGGGGATTGGGAACCCTTCGCGAGAATGTCCAAAGTTTCAGCAGGATTTCCAAAATGTTGAAAGGAACTCGAAACATGTCACCCTTGGTTTTGAGAATCTCTCCCGGAGTTTGAGAGATTTGGACGTGAAAGGGTACCAATCTTGTCGGGGACTGGGAACCCTTCGCGAGAATGTCCAATGTTTCAGCGGGATTTCCAAAATGTTGAAAGGAACTGGAAACATGTCAACCTTGGTTTTGAGAATCTCTCCCGGACTTTGAGAGATTTGGACGTGAAAGTGTACCAATCTTGTCGGGGATTGGGAACCCTTCGCGAGAATGTCCAAAGTTTCAGCGGGATTTCCAAAATGTTGAAAGGAACTCGAAACATGTCAACCTTGGTTTTGAGAATCTCTCCCGGAGTTTGAGAGATTTGGACGTGAAAGGGTACCAATCTTGTCGGGGATTGGGAACCCTTCGCGAGAATGGACAAAGTTTCAGCGGGATTTCCAAAATGTTGAAAGGAACTCGAACCACGTCAACCTTGGTTTTGAGAATCTCTCCCGGAGTTTGAGAGATTTGGATGTGAAAGGGTACCAATCTTGTCGGGGATTGGGAACCCTTCGCGAGAATGTCCAAAGTTTCAGCAGGATTTCCAAAATGTTGAAAGGAACTGGAAACCTGTCAACCTTGGTTTTGAGAATCTCTCCCGGAGTTTGAGAGATTTGGACGTGAAAGGGCACCAGTCTTGTCGGGGATTGGGAAACCTTCGCGAGAATGGACAAAGTTTCAGCGGGATTTCCAAAATGTTGAAAGGAACTCGAAACATGTCAACCTTGGTTTTGAGAATCTCTGCCGGAGTTTGAGAGATTTGGATGTGAAAGGGTACCAATCTTGTCGGGGATTGGGAACCCTTCGCGAGAATGTCCAAAGTTTCAGCGGGATTTCCAAAATGTTGAAAGGAACTCGAAACATGTCACCCTTGGTTTTGAGAATCTCTCCCGGAGTTTGAGAGATTTGGACGTGAAAGGGTACCAATCTTGTCGGGGATTGGGAACCCTTCGCGACAATGTCCAAAGTTTCAGCGGGATTTCCAAAATGTTGAAAGGAACTCGAAACATGTCAACCTTGGTTTTGAGAATCTCTCCCGGACTTTGAGAGATTTGGACGTGAAAGGGTACCAGTCTTGTTGGGGATTGGGAACCCTTCGCGAGAATGTCCAAAGTTTCAGCGAGATTTCCAAAATGTTGAAAGGAACTCGAACCATGTCAACCTTGGTTTTGAGAATCTCTCCCGGAGTTTGAGAGATTTGGACGTGAAAGGGTACCAATCTTGTCGGGGATTGGGAACCCTTCGCGAGAATGTCCAAAGTTTCAGCGGGATTTCCAAAATGTCGAAAGGAACTGGAAACATGTCAACCTTGGTTTTGAGAATCTCTCCCGGAGTTTGAGAGATTTGGACGTGAAAGGGTACCAATCTTGTCGGGGATTGGGAACCCTTCGCGAGAATGTCCAAAGTTTCAGCGAGATATCCACAATGTTGAAAGGAACTCGAAACATGTCAACCTTGGTTTTGAGAATCTCTCCCAGAGTTTGAGAGATTTGGACGTGAAAGGGTACCAATCTTGTCGGGGACTGGGAACCCTTCGCCAGAATGTCCAAAGTTTCAGCGGGATTTCCAAAATGTTGAAAGTAACTGGAAACATGTCAACCTTGGTTTTGAGAATCTCTCCCGGACTTTGAGAGATTTGGACGTGAAAGGGTACCAATCTTGTCGGGGATTGGGAACCCTTCGCGACAATGTCCAAAGTTTCAGCAGGATTTCCAAAATGTTGAAAGGAACTCGAAACATGTCAACCTTGGTTTTGAGAATCTCTCCCGGACTTTGAGAGATTTGGACGTGAAAGGGTACCAATCTTGTCGGGGATAGGGAACCCTTCGCGACAATGTCCAAAGTTTCAGCGGGATTTCCAAAATGTTGAAAGGAACTCGAAACATGTCACCCTTGGTTTTGAGAATCTCTCCCGGAGTTTGAGAGATTTGGACGTGAAAGGGTACCAATCTTGTCGGGGATTGGGAACCCTTCGCGAGAATGTCCAAAGTTTCAGCGGGATTTCCAAAATGTTGAAAGGAACTCGAAACATGTCACCCTTGGTTTTGAGAATCTCTCCCGGAGTTTGAGAGATTTGGACGTGAAAGGGTACCAATCTTGTCGGGGATTGGGAACCCTTCGCGAGAATGTCCAATGTTTCAGCGGGATTTCCAAAATGTTGAAAGGAACTGGAAACATGTCAACCTTGGTTTTGAGAATCTCTCCCGGACTTTGAGAGATTTGGACGTGAAAGGGTACCAATCTTGTCGGGGATTGGGAACCCTTCGCGCGAATGTCCAAAGTTTCAGCGGGATTTCCAAAATGTTGAAAGGAACTCGAAACATGTCGACCTTGGTTTTGAGAATCTCTCCCGGAGTTTGAGAGATTTGGACGTGAAAGGGTACCAGTCTTGTCGGGGATTGGGAACCCTTCGCGAGAATGTCCAAAGTTTCAGCAGGATTTCCAAAATGTTGAAAGGAACTGGAAACCTGTCAACCTTGGTTTTGAGAATCTCTCCCGGAGTTTGAGAGATTTGGACGTGAAAGGGCACCAGTCTTGTCGGGGATTGGGAACCCTTCGCGAGAATGGACAAAGTTTCAGCGGGATTTCCAAAATGTTGAAAGGAACTCGAAACATGTCAACCTTGGTTTTGAGAATCTCTGCCGGAGTTTGAGAGATTTGGATGTGAAAGGGTACCAATCTTGTCGGGGATTGGGAACCCTTCGCGAGAATGTCCAAAGTTTCAGGGGGATTTCCAAAATGTTGAAAGGAACTCAAAACATGTCAACCTTGGTTTTGAGAATCTCTCCCGGACTTTGAGAGATTTGGACGTGAAAGGGTACCAGTCTTGTCGGGGATTGGGAACCCTTCGCGAGAATGTCCAAAGTTTCAGCGAGATTTCCAAAATGTTGAAAGGAACTCGAACCATGTCAACCTTGGTTTTGAGAATCTCTCCCGGAGTTTGAGAGATTTGGACGTGAAAGGGTACCAATCTTGTCGGGGATTGGGAACCCTTCGCGAGAATGTCCAAAGTTTCAGCGGGATTTCCAAAATGTCGAAAGGAACTGGAAACATGTCAACCTTGGTTTTGAGAATCTCTCCCGGAGTTTGAGAGATTTGGACGTGAAAGGGTACCAATCTTGTCGGGGATTGGGAACCCTTCGCGAGAATGTCCAAAGTTTCAGCGGGATTTCCAAAATGTCGAAAGGAACTGGAAACATGTCAACCTTGGTTTTGAGAATCTCTCCCGGAGTTTGAGAGATTTGGACGTGAAAGGGTACCAATCTTGTCGGGGATTGGGAACCCTTCGCGAGAATGTCCAAAGTTTCAGCGAGATTTCCACAATGTTGAAAGGAACTCGAAACATGTCAACCTTGGTTTTGAGAATCTCTCCCAGAGTTTGAGAGATTTGGACGTGAAAGGGTACCAATCTTGTCGGGGACTGGGAACCCTTCGCCAGAATGTCCAAAGTTTCAGCGGGATTTCCACAATGTTGAAAGGAACTCGAAACATGTCAACCTTGGTTTTGAGAATCTCTCCCGGACTTTGAGAGATTTGGACGTGAAAGGGTACCAATCTTGTCGGGGATTGGGAACCCTTCGCGAGAATGTCCAAAGTCTCAGCAGGATTTCCAAAATGTTGAAAGGAACTCGAAACATGTCAACCTTGGTTTTGAGAATCTCTCCCGGACTTTGAGAGATTTGGACGTGAAAGGGTACCAATCTTGTCGGGGATAGGGAACCCTTCGCGACAATGTCCAAAGTTTCAGCGGGATTTCCAAAATGTTGAAAGGAACTCGAAACATGTCACCCTTGGTTTTGAGAATCTCTCCCGGAGTTTGAGAGATTTGGACGTGAAAGGGTACCAATCTTGTCGGGGATTGGGAACCCTTCGCGACAATGTCCAAAGTTTCAGCGGGATTTCCAAAATGTTGAAAGGAACTCGAAACATGTCAACCTTGGTTTTGAGAATCTCTCCCGGACTTTGAGAGATTTGGACGTGAAAGGGTACCAATCTTGTCGGGGATTGGGAACCCTTCGCGAGAATGTCCAAAGTTTCAGCGGGATTTCCAAAATGTTGAAAGGAACTCGAAACATGTCAACCTTGGTTTTGAGAATCTCTCCCGGAGTTTGAGAGATTTGGACGTGAAAGGGTACCAATCTTGTCGGGGATTGGGAACCCTTCGCGAGAATGTCCAAAGTTTCAGCGGGATTTCCAAAATGTTGAAAGGAACTCGAACCATGTCAACCTTGGTTTTGAGAATCTCTCCCGGACTTTGAGAGATTTGGACGTGAAAGGGTACCAATCTTGTCGGGGATTGGGAACCCTTCGCGAGAATGTCCAAAGTTTCAGCAGGATTTCCAAAATGTTGAAAGGAACTGGAAACATGTCAACCTTGGTTTTGAGAATCTCTGCCGGAGTTTGAGAGATTTGGACGTGAAAGGGTACCAATCTTGTCGGGGATCGGGAACCCTTCGCGACAATGTCCAAAGTTTCAGCGGGATTTCCAAAATGTTGAAAGGAACTCGAAACATGTCGACCTTGGTTTTGAGAATCTCTCCCGGAGTTTGAGAGATTTGGACGTGAAAGCGTACCAATCTTGTCGGGGATTGGGAACCCTTCGCGAGAATGTCCAAAGTTTCAGCAGGATTTCCAAAATGTTGAAAGGAACTGGAAACCTGTCAACCTTGGTTTTGAGAATCTCTCCCGGAGTTTTAGAGATTTGGACGTGAAAGGGCACCAGTCTTGTCGGGGATTGGGAACCCTTCGCGAGAATGGACAAAGTTTCAGCGGGATTTCCAAAATGTTGAAAGGAACTCGAAACATGTCAACCTTGGTTTTGAGAATCTCTGCCGGAGTTTGAGAGATTTGGATGTGAAAGGGTACCAATCTTGTCGGGGATTGGGAACCCTTCGCGAGAATGTCCAAAGTTTCAGCGGGATTTCCAAAATGTTGAAAGGAACTCGAAACATGTCAACCTTGGTTTTGAGAATCTCTCCCGGACTTTGAGAGATTTGGACGTGAAAGGGTACCAGTCTTGTTGGGGATTGGGAACCCTTCGCGAGAATGTCCAAAGTTTCAGCGAGATTTCCAAAATGTTGAAAGGAACTCGAACCATGTCAACCTTGGTTTTGAGAATCTCTCCCGGAGTTTGAGAGATTTGGACGTGAAAGGGTACCAATCTTGTCGGGGATTGGGAACCCTTCGCGAGAATGTCCAAAGTTTCAGCGGGATTTCCAAAATGTCGAAAGGAACTGGAAACATGTCAACCTTGGTTTTGAGAATCTCTCCCGGAGTTTGAGAGATTTGGACGTGAAAGGGTACCAATCTTGTCGGGGATTGGGAACCCTTCGCGAGAATGTCCAAAGTTTCAGCGAGATTTCCACAATGTTGAAAGGAACTCGAAACATGTCAACCTTGGTTTTGAGAATCTCTCCCAGAGTTTGAGAGATTTGGACGTGAAAGGGTACCAATCTTGTCGGGGACTGGGAACCCTTCGCCAGAATGTCCAAAGTTTCAGCGGGATTTCCAAAATGTTGAAAGTAACTGGAAACATGTCAACCTTGGTTTTGAGAATCTCTCCCGGACTTTGAGAGATTTGGACGTGAAAGGGTACCAATCTTGTCGGGGATTGGGAACCCTTCGCGAGAATGTCCAAAGTTTCAGCAGGATTTCCAAAATGTTGAAAGGAACTCGAAACATGTCACCCTTGGTTTTGAGAATCTCTCCCGGAGTTTGAGAGATTTGGACGTGAAAGGGTACCAATCTTGTCGGGGACTGGGAACCCTTCGCGAGAATGTCCAATGTTTCAGCGGGATTTCCAAAATGTTGAAAGGAACTCGAAACATGTCAACCTTGGTTTTGAGAATCTCTCCCGGACTTTGAGAGATTTGGACGTGAAAGGGTACCAATCTTGTCGGGGATTGGGAACCCTTCGCGAGAATGTCCAAAGTTTCAGCGGGATTTCCAAAATGTTGAAAGGAACTCGAACCATGTCAACCTTGGTTTTGAGAATCTCTCCCGGAGTTTGAGAGATTTGGACGTGAAAGGGTACCAATCTTGTCGGGGATTGGGAACCCTTCGCGAGAATGGACAAAGTTTCAGCGGGATTTCCAAAATGTTGAAAGGAACTCGAACCACGTCAACCTTGGTTTTGAGAATCTCTCCCGGAGTTTGAGAGATTTGGACGTGAAAGGGTACCAATCTTGTCGGGGATTGGGAACCCTTCGCGAGAATGTCCAAAGTTTCAGCAGGATTTCCAAAATGTTGAAAGGAACTGGAAACCTGTCAACCTTGGTTTTGAGAATCTCTCCCGGAGTTTGAGAGATTTGGACGTGAAAGGGCACCAGTCTTGTCGGGGATTGGGAAACCTTCGCGAGAATGGACAAAGTTTCAGCGGGATTTCCAAAATGTTGAAAGGAACTCGAAACATGTCAACCTTGGTTTTGAGAATCTCTGCCGGAGTTTGAGAGATTTGGATGTGAAAGGGTACCAATCTTGTCGGGGATTGGGAACCCTTCGCGAGAATGTCCAAAGTTTCAGCGGGATTTCCAAAATGTTGAAAGGAACTCGAAACATGTCACCCTTGGTTTTGAGAATCTCTCCCGGAGTTTGAGAGATTTGGACGTGAAAGGGTACCAATCTTGTCGGGGATTGGGAACCCTTCGCGAGAATGTCCAAAGTTTCAGCGGGATTTCCAAAATGTTGAAAGGAACTCGAAACATGTCAACCTTGGTTTTGAGAATCTCTCCCGGACTTTGAGAGATTTGGATGTGAAAGGGTACCAGTCTTGTTGGGGATTGGGAACCCTTCGCGAGAATGTCCAAAGTTTCAGCGAGATTTCCAAAATGTTGAAAGGAACTCGAACCATGTCAACCTTGGTTTTGAGAATCTCTCCCGGAGTTTGAGAGATTTGGACGTGAAAGGGTACCAATCTTGTCGGGGATTGGGAACCCTTCGCCAGAATGTCCAAAGTTTCAGCGGGATTTCCAAAATGTCGAAAGGAACTGGAAACATGTCAACCTTGGTTTTGAGAATCTCTCCCGGAGTTTGAGAGATTTGGACGTGAAAGGGTACCAATCTTGTCGGGGATTGGGAACCCTTCGCGAGAATGTCCAAAGTTTCAGCGAGATTTCCAAAATGTTGAAAGGAACTCGAAACATGTCAACCTTGGTTTTGAGAATCTCTCCCAGAGTTTGAGAGATTTGGACGTGAAAGGGTACCAATCTTGTCGGGGACTGGGAACCCTTCGCCAGAATGTCCAAAGTTTCAGCGGGATTTCCAAAATGTTGAAAGTAACTGGAAACATGTCAACCTTGGTTTTGAGAATCTCTCCCGGACTTTGAGAGATTTGGACGTGAAAGGGTACCAATCTTGTCGGGGACTGGGAACCCTTCGCGAGAATGTCCAATGTTTCAGCGGGATTTCCAAAATGTTGAAAGGAACTGGAAACATGTCAACCTTGGTTTTGAGAATCTCTCCCGGACTTTGAGAGATTTGGACGTGAAAGGGTACCAATCTTGTCGGGGATTGGGAACCCTTCGCGAGAATGTCCAAAGTTTCAGCGGGATTTCCAAAATGTTGAAAGGAACTCGAAACATGTCAACCTTGGTTTTGAGAATCTCTCCCGGAGTTTGAGAGATTTGGACGTGAAAGGGTACCAATCTTGTCGGGGATTGGGAACCCTTCGCGAGAATGGACAAAGTTTCAGCGGGATTTCCAAAATGTTGAAAGGAACTCGAACCACGTCAACCTTGGTTTTGAGAATCTCTCCCGGAGTTTGAGAGATTTGGACGTGAAAGGGTACCAATCTTGTCGGGGATTGGGAACCCTTCGCCAGAATGTCCAAAGTTTCAGCAGGATTTCCAAAATGTTGAAAGGAACTGGAAACCTGTCAACCTTGGTTTTGAGAATCTCTCCCGGAGTTTGAGAGATTTGGACGTGAAAGGGCACCAGTCTTGTCGGGGATTGGGAAACCTTCGCGAGAATGGACAAAGTTTCAGCGGGATTTCCAAAATGTTGAAAGGAACTCGAAACATGTCAACCTTGGTTTTGAGAATCTCTCCCGGAGTTTGAGAGATTTGGATGTGAAAGGGTACCAATCTTGTCGGGGATTGGGAACCCTTCGCGAGAATGTCCAAAGTTTCAGCGGGATTTCCAAAATGTTGAAAGGAACTCGAAACATGTCACCCTTGGTTTTGAGAATCTCTCCCAGAGTTTGAGAGATTTGGACGTGAAAGGGTACCAATCTTGTCGGGGATTGGGAACCCTTCGCGACAATGTCCAAAGTTTCAGCGGGATTTCCAAAATGTTGAAAGGAACTCGAACCATGTCAACCTTGGTTTTGAGAATCTCTCCCGGACTTTGAGAGATTTGGACGTGAAAGGGTACCAATCTTGTCGGGGATTGGGAACCCTTCGCGAGAATGTCCAAAGTTTCAGCAGGATTTCCAAAATGTTGAAAGGAACTGGAAACCTGTCAACCTTGGTTTTGAGAATCTCTCCCGGAGTTTGAGAGATTTGGACGTGAAAGGGCACCAGTCTTGTCGGGGATTGGGAACCCTTCGCGAGAATGGACAAAGTTTCAGCGGGATTTCCAAAATGTTGAAAGGAACTCGAAACATGTCAACCTTGGTTTTGAGAATCTCTGCCGGAGTTTGAGAGATTTGGATGTGAAAGGGTACCAATCTTGTCGGGGATTGGGAACCCTTCGCGAGAATGTCCAAAGTTTCAGGGGGATTTCCAAAATGTTGAAAGGAACTCAAAACATGTCAACCTTGGTTTTGAGAATCTCTCCCGGAGTTTGAGAGATTTGGACGTGAAAGGGTACCAATCTTGTCGGGGATTGGGAACCCTTCGCGAGAATGGACAAAGTTTCAGCGGGATTTCCAAAATGTTGAAAGGAACTCGAACCACGTCAACCTTGGTTTTGAGAATCTCTACCGGACTTTGAGAGATTTGGACGTGAAAGGGTACCAATCTTGTCGGGGATTGGGAACCCTTCGCGAGAATGTCCAAAGTTTCAGCAGGATTTCCAAAATGTTGAAAGGAACTGGAAACCTGTCAACCTTGGTTTTGAGAATCTCTCCCGGAGTTTGAGAGATTTGGACGTGAAAGGGCACCAGTCTTGTCGGGGATTGGGAACCCTTCGCGAGAATGGACAAAGTTTCAGCGGGATTTCCAAAATGTTGAAAGGAACTCGAAACATGTCAACCTTGGTTTTGAGAATCTCTGCCGGAGTTTGAGAGATTTGGATGTGAAAGGGTACCAATCTTGTCGGGGATTGGGAACCCTTCGCGAGAATGTCCAAAGTTTCAGGGGGATTTCCAAAATGTTGAAAGGAACTCGAAACATGTCACCCTTGGTTTTGAGAATCTCTCCCGGAGTTTGAGAGATTTGGACGTGAAAGGGTACCAATCTTGTCGGGGATTGGGAACCCTTCGCGACAATGTCCAAAGTTTCAGCGGGATTTCCAAAATGTTGAAAGGAACTCGAACCATGTCAACCTTGGTTTTGAGAATCTCTCCCGGACTTTGAGAGATTTGGACGTGAAAGGGTACCAATCTTGTCGGGGATTGGGAACCCTTCGCGAGAATGTCCAAAGTTTCAGCAGGATTTCCAAAATGTTGAAAGGAACTGGAAACCTGTCAACCTTGGTTTTGAGAATCTCTCCCGGAGTTTGAGAGATTTGGACGTGAAAGGGCACCAGTCTTGTCGGGGATTGGGAACCCTTCGCGAGAATGGACAAAGTTTCAGCGGGATTTCCAAAATGTTGAAAGGAACTCGAAACATGTCAACCTTGGTTTTGAGAATCTCTCCCGGAGTTTGAGAGATTTGGATGTGAAAGGGTACCAATCTTGTCGGGGATTGGGAACCCTTCGCGAGAATGTCCAAAGTTTCAGGGGGATTTCCAAAATGTTGAAAGGAACTCAAAACATGTCAACCTTGGTTTTGAGAATCTCTCCCGGACTTTGAGAGATTTGGACGTGAAAGGGTACCAATCTTGTCGGGGATTGGGAACCCTTCGCGAGAATGTCCAAAGTTTCAGCGAGATTTCCACAATGTTGAAAGGAACTCGAAACATGTCGACCTTGGTTTTGAGAATCTCTGCCGGAGTTTGAGAGATTTGGACGTGAAAGCGTACCAATCTTGTCGGGGACTGGGAACCCTTCGCCAGAATGTCCAAAGTTTCAGCGGGATTTCCAAAATGTTGAAAGGAACTCGAAACATGTCAACCTTGGTTTTGAGAATCTCTCCCGGAGTTTGAGAGATTTGGACGTGAAAGGGTACCAATCTTGTCGGGGATTGGGAACCCTTCGCGAGAATGTCCAAAGTTTCAGCGGGATTTCCACAATGTTGAAAGGAACTCGAAACATGTCAACCTTGGTTTTGAGAATCTCTCCCAGAGTTTGAGAGATTTGGACGTGAAAGGGTACCAGTCTTGTCGGGGACTGGGAACCCTTCGCCAGAATGTCCAAAGTTTCAGCGGGATTTCCAAAATGTTGAAAGTAACTGGAAACATGTCAACCTTGGTTTTGAGAATCTCTCCCGGAGTTTGAGAGATTTGGACGTGAAAGGGTACCAATCTTGTCGGGGATTGGGAATCCTTCGCGAGAATGTCCAAAGTTTCAGCGGGATTTCCACAATGTTGAAAGGAACTCGAAACATGTCAACCTTGGTTTTGAGAATCTCTCCCAGAGTTTGAGAGATTTGGACGTGAAAGGGTACCAATCTTGTCGGGGACTGGGAATTCTTCGCCAGAATGTCCAAAGTTTCAGCGGGATTTCCAAAATGTTGAAAGTAACTGGAAACATGTCAACCTTGGTTTTGAGAATCTCTCCCGGAGTTTGAGAGATTTGGACGTGAAAGGGTACCAATCTTGTCGGGGATTGGGAACCCTTCGCGAGAATGTCCAAAGTTTCAGCGGGATTTCCAAAATGTTGAAAGGAACTGGAAACATGTCAACCTTGGTTTTGAGAATCTCTCCCGGACTTTGAGAGATTTGGACGTGAAAGGGTACCAATCTTGTCGGGGATTGGGAACCCTTCGCGAGAATGTCCAAAGTTTCAGCGGGATTTCCAAAATGTTGAAAGGAACTCGAAACATGTCAACCTTGGTTTTGAGAATCTCTGCCGGAGTTTGAGAGATTTGGACGTGAAAGGGTACCAATCTTGTCGGGGATCGGGAACCCTTCGGGACAATGTCCAAAGTTTCAGCGGGATTTCCAAAATGTTGAAAGGAACTCGAAACATGTCGACCTTGGTTTTGAGAATCTCTCCCGGAGTTTGAGAGATTTGGACGTGAAAGCGTACCAATCTTGTCGGGGATTGGGAACCCTTCGCGAGAATGTCCAAAGTTTCAGCAGGATTTCCACAATGTTGAAAGTAACTGGAAACATGTCAACCTTGGTTTTGAGAATCTCTCCCGGAGTTTGAGAGATTTGGACGTGAAAGGGTACCAATCTTGTCGGGGATTGGGAACCCTTCGCCAGAATGTCCAAAGTTTCAGCGGGATTTCCAAAATGTTGAAAGGAACTCGAAACATGTCAACCTTGGTTTTGAGAATCTCTGCCGGAGTTTGAGAGATTTGGACGTGAAAGGGTACCAATCTTGTCGGGGATCGGGAACCCTTCGCGACAATGTCCAAAGTTTCAGCGGGATTTCCAAAATGTTGAAAGGAACTCGAAACATGTCGACCTTGGTTTTGAGAATCTCTGCCGGAGTTTGAGAGATTTGGACGTGAAAGCGTACCAATCTTGTCGGGGATTGGGAACCCTTCGCGAGAATGTCCAAAGTTTCAGCGAGATTTCCAAAATGTTGAAAGGAACTCGAACCATGTCAACCTTGGTTTTGAGAATCTCTCCCGGACTTTGAGAGATTTGGACGTGAAAGGGTACCAATCTTGTCGGGGATTGGGAACCCTTCGCGAGAATGGACAAAGTTTCAGCGGGATTTCCAAAATGTTGAAAGGAACTCGAAACATGTCAACCTTGGTTTTGAGAATCTCTGCCGGAGTTTGAGAGATTTGGATGTGAAAGGGTACCAATCTTGTCGGGGATTGGGAACCCTTCGCGAGAATGTGCAAAGTTTCAGGGGGATTTCCAAAATGTTGAAAGGAACTCAAAACATGTCAACCTTGGTTTTGAGAATCTCTCCCGGACTTTGAGAGATTTGGACGTGAAAGGGTACCAGTCTTGTCGGGGATTGGGAACCCTTCGCCAGAATGTCCAAAGTTTCAGCAGGATTTCCAAAATGTTGAAAGGAACTCGAAACATGTCAACCTTGGTTTTGAGAATCTCTCCCGGACTTTGAGAGATTTGGACGTGAAAGGGTACCAATCTTGTCGGGGATAGGGAACCCTTCGCGACAATGTCCAAAGTTTCAGCGGGATTTCCAAAATGTTGAAAGGAACTCGAAACATGTCAACCTTGGTTTTGAGAATCTCTCCCGGACTTTGAGAGATTTGGACGTGAAAGTGTACCAATCTTGTCGGGGATTGGGAACCCTTCGCGAGAATGTCCAAAGTTTCAGCGGGATTTCCAAAATGTTGAAAGGAACTGGAAACATGTCAACCTTGGTTTTGAGAATCTCTCCCGGACTTTGAGAGATTTGGATGTGAAAGGGTACCAATCTTGTCGGGGATTGGGAACCCTTCGCGACAATGTCCAAAGTTTCAGCGGGATTTCCAAAATGTTGAAAGGAACTCGAACCATGTCAACCTTGGTTTTGAGAATCTCTCCCGGACTTTGAGAGATTTGGACGTGGAAGCGTACCAATCTTGTCGGGGATTGGGAACCCTTCGCGAGAATGTCCAAAGTTTCAGCAGGATTTCCAAAATGTTGAAAGGAACTGGAAACATGTCAACCTTGGTTTTGAGAATCTCTCCCGGAGTTTGAGAGATTTGGACGTGAAAGGGTACCAATCTTGTCGGGGATTGGGAACCCTTCGCGACAATGTCCAAAGTTTCAGCGGGATTTCCAAAATGTTGAAAGGAACTCGAAACATGTCGACCTTGGTTTTGAGAATCTCTCCCGGAGTTTGAAAGATTTGGACGTGAAAGCGTACCAATCTTGTCGGGGATTGGGAACCCTTCGCGAGAATGTCCAAAGTTTCAGCAGGATTTCCAAAATGTTGAAAGGAACTGGAAACCTGTCAACCTTGGTTTTGAGAATCTCTCCCGGAGTTTGAGAGATTTGGACGTGAAAGGGCACCAATCTTGTCGGGGATTGGGAACCCTTCGCGAGAATGTCCAAAGTTTCAGCGGGATTTCCAAAATGTTGAAAGGAACTCGAAACATGTCAACCTTGGTTTTGAGAATCTCTGCCGGAGTTTGAGAGATTTGGATGTGAAAGGGTACCAATCTTGTCGGGGATTGGGAACCCTTCGCGAGAATGTGCAAAGTTTCAGGGGGATTTCCAAAATGTTGAAAGGAACTCAAAACATGTCAACCTTGGTTTTGAGAATCTCTCCCGGACTTTGAGAGATTTGGACGTGAAAGGGTACCAATCTTGTCGGGGATTGGGAACCCTTCGCGACAATGTCCAAAGTTTCAGCGGGATTTCCAAAATGTTGAAAGGAACTGGAAACATGTCAACCTTGGTTTTGAGAATCTCTCCCGGACTTTGAGAGATTTGGACGTGAAAGGGTACCAATCTTGTCGGGGATTGGGAACCCTTCGCGAGAATGTCCAAAGTTTCAGCGGGATTTCCAAAATGTTGAAAGGAACTCGAACCATGTCAACCTTGGTTTTGAGAATCTCTCCCGGACTTTGAGAGATTTGGACGTGAAAGGGTACCAATCTTGTCGGGGATCGGGAACCCTTCGCGACAATGTCCAAAGTTTCAGCGGGATTTCCAAAATGTTGAAAGGAACTCGAAACATGTCAACCTTGGTTTTGAGAATCTCTCCCGGAGTTTGAGAGATTTGGACGTGAAAGGGTACCAATCTTGTCGGGGACTGGAAACCCTTCGCCAGAATGTCCAAAGTTTCAGCGGGATTTCCAAAATGTTGAAAGGAACTCGAAA
Source organism: Streptopelia decaocto (assembly GCF_964273445.1). Lineage (NCBI taxonomy): Eukaryota > Metazoa > Chordata > Aves > Columbiformes > Columbidae > Streptopelia > Streptopelia decaocto. Next base: position 128,493 of record NW_028117013.1, on the reverse strand, counting down.
CATGTCAACCTTGGTTTTGAGAATCTCTGCCGGAGTTTGAGAGATTTGGACGTGAAAGGGTACCAATCTTGTCGGGGATCGGGAACCCTTCGCGAGAATGTCCCAAGTTTCAGCGGGATTTCCAAAATGTTGAGAGGAACTCGAAACATGTCGACCTTGGTTTTGAGAATCTCTGCCGGAGTTTGAGAGATTTGGACGTGAAAGCGTACCAATCTTGTCGGGGATTGGGAACCCTTCACGAGAATGTCCAAAGTTTCAGCGGGATTTCCAAAATGTTGAAAGGAACTCGAAACATGTCAACCTTGGTTTTGAGAATCTCTCCCGGACTTTGAGAGATTTGGACGTGAAAGGGTACCAATCTTGTCGGGGATTGGGAACCCTTCGCGAGAATGTCCAAAGTTTCAGCAGGATTTCCAAAATGTTGAAAGGAACTGGAAACATGTCAACCTTGGTTTTGAGAATCTCTGCCGGAGTTTGAGAGATTTGGACGTGAAAGGGTACCAATATTGTCGGGGATCGGGAACCCTTCGCGACAATGTCCAAAGTTTCAGCGGGATTTCCAAAATGTTGAAAGGAACTCGAAACATGTCGACCTTGGTTTTGAGAATCTCTCCCGGAGTTTGAGAGATTTGGACGTGAAAGCGTACCAATCTTGTCGGGGATTGGGAACCCTTCGCGAGAATGTCCAAAGTTTCAGCAGGATTTCCAAAATGTTGAAAGGAACTGGAAACCTGTCAACCTTGGTTTTGAGAATCTCTCCCGGAGTTTGAGAGATTTGGACGTGAAAGGGCACCAGTCTTGTCGGGGATTGGGAACCCTTCGCGAGAATGGACAAAGTTTCAGCGGGATTTCCAAAATGTTGAAAGGAACTCGAAACATGTCAACCTTGGTTTTGAGAATCTCTCCCGGAGTTTGAGAGATTTGGATGTGAAAGGGTACCAATCTTGTCGGGGATTGGGAACCCTTCGCGAGAATGTCCAAAGTTTCAGCGGGATTTCCAAAATGTTGAAAGGAACTGGAAACATGTCAACCTTGGTTTTGAGAATCTCTCCCGGAGTTTGAGAGATTTGGACGTGAAAGGGCACCAGTCTTGTCGGGGATTGGGAACCCTTCGCGACAATGTCCAAAGTTTCAGCGGGATTTCCAAAATGTTGAAAGGAACTCGAAACATGTCATCCTTGGTTTTGAGAATCTCTGCCGGAGTTTGAGAGATTTGGATGTGAAAGGGTACCAATCTTGTCGGGGATTGGGAACCCTTCGCGAGAATGTGCAAAGTTTCAGGGGGATTTCCAAAATGTTGAAAGGAACTGGAAACATGTCAACCTTGGTTTTGAGAATCTCTCCCGGACTTTGAGAGATTTGGACGTGAAAGGGTACCAATCTTGTCGGGGATTGGGAACCCTTCGCGAGAATGTCCAAAGTTTCAGCAGGATTTCCAAAATGTTGAAAGGAACTGGAAACATGTCAACCTTGGTTTTGAGAATCTCTCCCGGACTTTGAGAGATTTGGACGTGAAAGGGTACCAATCTTGTCGGGGATTGGGAACCCTTCGCGAGAATGTCCAAAGTTTCAGCGGGATTTCCAAAATGTTGAAAGGAACTGGAAACATGTCAACCTTGGTTTTGAGAATCTCTCCCGGAGTTTGAGAGATTTGGACGTGAAAGGGCACCAGTCTTGTCGGGGATTGGGAACCCTTCGCGACAATGTCCAAAGTTTCAGCGGGATTTCCAAAATGTTGAAAGGAACTCGAAACATGTCATCCTTGGTTTTGAGAATCTCTGCCGGAGTTTGAGAGATTTGGATGTGAAAGGGTACCAATCTTGTCGGGGATTGGGAACCCTTCGCGAGAATGTGCAAAGTTTCAGGGGGATTTCCAAAATGTTGAAAGGAACTCAAAACATGTCAACCTTGGTTTTGAGGATCTCTCCCGGACTTTGAGAGATTTGGACGTGAAAGGGTACCAATCTTGTCGGGGATTGGGAACCCTTCGCGAGAATGTCCAAAGTTTCAGCAGGATTTCCAAAATGTTGAAAGGAACTGGAAACATGTCAACCTTGGTTTTGAGAATCTCTCCCGGACTTTGAGAGATTTGGACGTGAAAGGGTACCAGTCTTGTCGGGGATTGGGAACCCTTCGCGAGAATGTCCAAAGTTTCAGCGGGATTTCCAAAATGTTGAAAGGAACTCGAACCATGTCAACCTTGGTTTTGAGAATCTCTCCCGGAGTTTGAGAGATTTGGACGTGAAAGGGTACCAATCTTGTCGGGGATTGGGAACCCTTCGCGAGAATGTCCAAAGTTTCAGCAGGATTTCCAAAATGTTGAAAGGAACTGGAAACATGTCAACCTTGGTTTTGAGAATCTCTGCCGGAGTTTGAGAGATTTGGACGTGAAAGGGTACCAATCTTGTCGGGGATCGGGAACCCTTCGCGACAATGTCCAAAGTTTCAGCGGGATTTCCAAAATGTTGAAAGGAACTCGAAACATGTCGACCTTGGTTTTGAGAATCTCTCCCGGAGTTTGAGAGATTTGGACGTGAAAGCGTACCAATCTTGTCGGGGATTGGGAACCCTTCGCGAGAATGTCCAAAGTTTCAGCAGGATTTCCAAAATGTTGAAAGGAACTGGAAACCTGTCAACCTTGGTTTTGAGAATCTCTCCCGGAGTTTGAGAGATTTGGACGTGAAAGGGCACCAGTCTTGTCGGGGATTGGGAACCCTTCGCGAGAATGGACAAAGTTTCAGCGGGATTTCCAAAATGTTGAAAGGAACTCGAAACATGTCAACCTTGGTTTTGAGAATCTCTGCCGGAGTTTGAGAGATTTGGATGTGAAAGGGTACTAATCTTGTCGGGGATTGGGAACCCTTCGCGAGAATGTGCAAAGTTTCAGGGGGATTTCCAAAATGTTGAAAGGAACTCAAAACATGTCAACCTTGGTTTTGAGAATCTCTCCCGGACTTTGAGAGATTTGGACGTGAAAGGGTACCAGTCTTGTCGGGGATTGGGAACCCTTCGCGAGAATGTCCAAAGTTTCAGCGAGATTTCCAAAATGTTGAAAGGAACTCGAAACATGTCAACCTTGGTTTTGAGAATCTCTCCCGGAGTTTGAGAGATTTGGACGTGAAAGGGTACCAATCTTGTCGGGGACTGGGAACCCTTCGCCAGAATGTCCAAAGTTTCAGCGGGATTTCCAAAATGTTGAAAGGAACTCGAAACATGTCAACCTTGGCTTTGAGAATCTCTCCCGGAGTTTGAGAGATTTGGACGTGAAAGGGTACCAATCTTGTCGGGGATCGGGAACCCTTCGCGACAATGTCCAAAGTTTCAGCGGGATTTCCAAAATGTTGAAAGGAACTCGAAACATGTCGACCTTGTTTTTGAGAATCTCTGCCGGAGTTTGAGAGATTTGGACGTGAAAGCGTACCAATCTTGTCGGGGATTGGGAACCCTTCACGAGAATGTCCAAAGTTTCAGCGGGATTTCCAAAATGTTGAAAGGAACTCGAAACATGTCAACCTTGGTTTTGAGAATCTCTCCCGGAGTTTGAGAGATTTGGACGTGAAAGGGTACCAATCTTGTCGGGGATTGGGAACCCTTCGCGAGAATGTCCAAAGTTTCAGCAGGATTTCCAAAATGTTGAAAGGAACTCGAAACATGTCAACCTTGGTTTTGAGAATCTCTGCCGGAGTTTGAGAGATTTGGACGTGAAAGGGTACCAATCTTGTCGGGGATCGGGAACCCTTCGCGACAATGTCCAAAGTTTCAGCGGGATTTCCAAAATGTTGAAAGGAACTCGAAACATGTCGACCTTGGTTTTGAGAATCTCTCCCGGAGTTTGAGAGATTTGGACGTGAAAGCGTACCAATCTTGTTGGGGATTGGGAACCCTTCGCGAGACTGTCCAAAGTTTCAGCAGGATTTCCAAAATGTTGAAAGGAACTGGAAACCTGTCAACCTTGGTTTTGAGAATCTCTCCCGGAGTTTGAGAGATTTGGACGTGAAAGGGCACCAGTCTTGTCGGGGATTTGGAACCCTTCGCGAGAATGGACAAAGTTTCAGCGGGATTTCCAAAATGTTGAAAGGAACTCGAAACATGTCAACCTTGGTTTTGAGAATCTCTGCCGGAGTTTGAGAGATTTGGATGTGAAAGGGTACCAATCTTGTCGGGGATTGGGAACCCTTCGCGAGAATGTGCAAAGTTTCAGGGGGATTTCCAAAATGTTGAAAGGAACTCAAAACATGTCACCCTTGGTTTTGAGAATCTCTCCCGGACTTTGAGAGATTTGGACGTGAAAGGGTACCAATCTTGTCGGGGATTGGGAACCTTTCGCGAGAATGTCCAAAGTTTCAGCGAGATTTCCAAAATGTTGAAAGGAACTCGAAACATGTCAACCTTGGTTTTGAGAATCTCTCCCGGACTTTGAGAGATTTGGACGTGAAAGGGTACCAATCTTGTCGGGGATTGGGAACCCTTCGCGAGAATGTCCAAAGTTTCAGCGGGATTTCCAAAATGTTGAAAGGAACTCGAAACATGTCAACCTTGGTTTTGAGAATCTCTCCCGGAGTTTGAGAGATTTGGACGTGAAAGGGTACCAATCTTGTCGGGGATTGGGAACCCTTCGCGAGAATGTCCAAAGTTTCAGCAGGATTTCCAAAATGTTGAAAGGAACTCGAAACATGTCAACCTTGGTTTTGAGAATCTCTGCCGGAGTTTGAGAGATTTGGACGTGAAAGGGTACCAATCTTGTCGGGGATCGGGAACCCTTCGCGACAATGTCCAAAGTTTCAGCGGGATTTCCAAAATGTTGAAAGGAACTCGAAACATGTCGACCTTGGTTTTGAGAATCTCTCCCGGAGTTTGAGAGATTTGGACGTGAAAGCGTACCAATCTTGTCGGGGATTGGGAACCCTTCGCGAGAATGTCCAAAGTTTCAGCAGGATTTCCAAAATGTTGAAAGGAACTGGAAACCTGTCAACCTTGGTTTTGAGAATCTCTCCCGGAGTTTGAGAGATTTGGACGTGAAAGGGTACCAATCTTGTCGGGGATTGGGAACCCTTCGCGAGAATGTCCAAAGTTTCAGCGGGATTTCCACAATGTTGAAAGGAACTCGAAACATGTCACCCTCGGTTTTGAGAATCTCTGCCGGAGTTTGAGAGATTTGGACGTGAAAGCGTACCAATCTTGTCGGGGATTGGGAACCCTTCGCGACAATGTCCAAAGTTTCAGCAGGATTTCCAAAATGTTGAAAGGAACTCGAAACATGTCAACCTTGGTTTTGAGAATCTCTCCCGGAGTTTGAGAGATTTGGACGTGAAAGCGTACCAATCTTGTCGGGGATTGGGAACCCTTCGCGAGAATGTCCAAAGTTTCAGCGGGATTTCCAAAATGTTGAAAGGAACTGGAAACATGTCGACCTTGGTTTTGAGAATCTCTCCCGGACTTTGAGAGATTTGGACGTGAAAGGGTACCAATCTTGTCGGGGATTGGGAACCCTTCGCGAGAATGTCCAAAGTTTCAGCGGGATTTCCAAAATGTTGAAAGGAACTGGAAACATGTCAACCTTGGTTTTGAGAATCTCTCCGGGAGTTTGAGAGATTTGGACGTGAAAGGGTACCAATCTTGTCGGGGATTGGGAACCCTTCGCGAGAATGTCCAAAGTTTCAACGGGATTTCCAAAATGTTGAAAGGAACTCGAAACATGTCAACCTTGGTTTTGAGAATCTCTCCCGGAGTTTGAGAGATTTGGACGTGAAAGGGTACCAATCTTGTCGGGGATTGGGAACCCTTCGCGAGAATGTCCAAAGTTTCAGCAGGATTTCCAAAATGTTGAAAGGAACTGGAAACATGTCAACCTTGGTTTTGAGAATCTCTGCCGGAGTTTGAGTGATTTGGACGTGAAAGGGTACCAATCTTGTCGGGGATCGGGAACCCTTCGCGACAATGTCCAAAGTTTCAGCGGGATTTCCAAAATGTTGAAAGGAACTCGCAACATGTCGACCTTGGTTTTGAGAATCTCTCCCGGAGTTTGAGAGATTTGGACGTGAAAGCGTACCAATCTTGTCGGGGATTGGGAACCTTTCGCGAGAATGTCCAAAGTTTCAGCGGGATTTCCAAAATGTTGAAAGGAACTCGAAACATGTCAAACTTGGTTTTGAGAATCTCTCCCGGAGTTTGAGAGATTTGGACGTGAAAGGGTACCAATCTTGTCGGGGATTGGGAACCCTTCGCGAGAATGTCCAAAGTTTCAGCGGGATTTCCACAATGTTGAAAGGAACTCGAAACATGTCACCCTCGGTTTTGAGAATCTCTGCCGGAGTTTGAGAGATTTGGACGTGAAAGCGTACCAATCTTGTCGGGGATTGGGAACCCTTCGCGACAATGTCCAAAGTTTCAGCAGGATTTCCAAAATGTTGAAAGGAACTCGAAACATGTCAACCTTGGTTTTGAGAATCTCTCCCGGAGTTTGAGAGATTTGGACGTGAAAGCGTACCAATCTTGTCGGGGATTGGGAACCCTTCGCGAGAATGTCCAAAGTTTCAGCGGGATTTCCAAAATGTTGAAAGGAACTGGAAACATGTCGACCTTGGTTTTGAGAATCTCTCCCAGAGTTTGAGAGATTTGGACGTGAAAGGGTACCAATCTTGTCGGGGATTGGGAACCCTTCGCGAGAATGTCCAAAGTTTCAGCGGGATTTCCAAAATGTTGAAAGGAACTGGAAACATGTCAACCTTGGTTTTGAGAATCTCTCCGGGAGTTTGAGAGATTTGGACGTGAAAGGGTACCAATCTTGTCGGGGATTGGGAACCCTTCGCGAGAATGTCCAAAGTTTCAACGGGATTTCCAAAATGTTGAAAGGAACTCGAAACATGTCAACCTTGGTTTTGAGAATCTCTCCCGGAGTTTGAGAGATTTGGACGTGAAAGGGTACCAATCTTGTCGGGGATTGGGAACCCTTCGCGAGAATGTCCAAAGTTTCAGCAGGATTTCCAAAATGTTGAAAGGAACTGGAAACATGTCAACCTTGGTTTTGAGAATCTCTGCCGGAGTTTGAGTGATTTGGACGTGAAAGGGTACCAATCTTGTCGGGGATCGGGAACCCTTCGCGACAATGTCCAAAGTTTCAGCGGGATTTCCAAAATGTTGAAAGGAACTCGCAACATGTCGACCTTGGTTTTGAGAATCTCTCCCGGAGTTTGAGAGATTTGGACGTGAAAGCGTACCAATCTTGTCGGGGATTGGGAACCTTTCGCGAGAATGTCCAAAGTTTCAGCGGGATTTCCAAAATGTTGAAAGGAACTCGAAACATGTCAAACTTGGTTTTGAGAATCTCTCCCGGAGTTTGAGAAATTTGGACGTGAAAGGGCACCAGTCTTGTCGGGGATTGGGAACCCTTCGCCAGAATGGACAAAGTTTCAGCGGGATTTCCAAAATGTTGAAAGGAACTCGAAACATGTCAGCCTTGGTTTTGAGAATCTCTGCCAGAGTTTGAGAGATTTGGATGTGAAAGGGTACCAATCTTGTCGGGGATTGGGAACCCTTCGCGAGAATGTGCAAAGTTTCAGGGGGATTTCCAAAATGTTGAAAGGAACTCGAAACATGTCAACCTTGGTTTTGAGAATCTCTCCCGGAGTTTGAGAGATTTGGACGTGAAAGGGTACTAATCTTGTCGGGGATTGGGAACCCTTCGCGAGAATGTCCAAAGTTTCAGCGGGATTTCCAAAATGTTGAAAGGAACTCGAAACATGTCACCCTCGGTTTTGAGAATCTCTGCCGGAGTTTGAGAGATTTGGACGTGAAAGCGTACCAATCTTGTCGGGGATTGGGAACCCTTCGCGACAATGTCCAAAGTTTCAGCAGGATTTCCAAAATGTTGAAAGGAACTCGAAACATGTCAACCTTGGTTTTGAGAATCTCTCCCGGAGTTTGAGAGATTTGGACGTGAAAGCGTACCAATCTTGTCGGGGATTGGGAACCCTTCGCGAGAATGTCCAAAGTTTCAGCGGGATTTCCAAAATGTTGAAAGGAACTGGAAACATGTCGACCTTGGTTTTGAGAATCTCTCCCGGACTTTGAGAGATTTGGACGTGAAAGGGTACCAATCTTGTCGGGGATTGGGAACCCTTCGCGAGAATGTCCAAAGTTTCAGCGGGATTTCCAAAATGTTGAAAGGAACTCGAAACATGTCGACCTTGGTTTTGAGAATCTCTCCCGGAGTTTGAGAGATTTGGACGTGAAAGCGTACCAATCTTGTTGGGGATTGGGAACCCTTCGCGAGACTGTCCAAAGTTTCAGCAGGATTTCCAAAATGTTGAAAGGAACTGGAAACCTGTCAACCTTGGTTTTGAGAATCTCTCCCGGAGTTTGAGAGATTTGGACGTGAAAGGGCACCAGTCTTGTCGGGGATTTGGAACCCTTCGCGAGAATGGACAAAGTTTCAGCGGGATTTCCAAAATGTTGAAAGGAACTCGAAACATGTCAACCTTGGTTTTGAGAATCTCTGCCGGAGTTTGAGAGATTTGGATGTGAAAGGGTACCAATCTTGTCGGGGATTGGGAACCCTTCGCGAGAATGTCCAAAGTTTCAGCGGGATTTCCAAAATGTTGAAAGGAACTCGAAACATGTCAACCTTGGTTTTGAGAATCTCTCCCGGAGTTTGAGAGATTTGGACGTGAAAGGGTACCAATCTTGTCGGGGATTGGGAACCCTTCGCGAGAATGTCCAAAGTTTCAACGGGATTTCCAAAATGTTGAAAGGAACTCGCAACATGTCAACCTTGGTTTTGAGAATCTCTCCCTGAGTTTGAGAGATTTGGACGTGAAAGGGTACCAATCTTGTCGGGGATTGGGAACCCTTCGCGAGAATGTCCAAAGTTTCAGTGGGATTTCCAAAATGTTGAAAGGAACTGGAAACATGTCAACCTTGGTTTTGAGAATCTCTCCCTGAGTTTGAGAGATTTGGACGTGAAAGGGTACCAATCTTGTCGGGGATCGGGAACCCTTCGCGACAATGTCCAAAGTTTCAGCGGGATTTCCAAAATGTTGAAAGGAACTCGCAACATGTCGACCTTGGTTTTGAGAATCTCTCCCGGAGTTTGAGAGATTTGGACGTGAAAGCGTACCAATCTTGTCGGGGATTGGGAACCCTTCGCGAGAATGTCCAAAGTTTCAGCGGGATTTCCAAAATGTTGAAAGGAACTCGAGACATGTCAACCTTGGTTTTGAGAATCTCTCCCGGAGTTTGAGAGATTTGGACGTGAAAGGGCACCAGTCTTGTCGGGGATTCGGAACCCTTCGCGAGAATGGACAAAGTTTCAGCGGGATTTCCAGAATGTTGAAAGGAACTCGAAACATGTCAGCCTTGGTTTTGAGAATCTCTGCCAGAGTTTGAGAGATTTGGATGTGAAAGGGTACCAATATTGTCGGGGATTGGGAACCCTTCGCGAGAATGTGCAAAGTTTCAGGGGGATTTCCAAAATGTTGAAAGGAACTCGAAACATGTCAACCTTGGTTTTGAGAATCTCTCCCGGACTTTGAGAGATTTGGACGTGAAAGGGTACCAATCTTGTCGGGGACTGGGAACCCTTCGCCAGAATGTCCAAAGTTTCAGCGGGATTTCCAAAATGTTGAAAGGAACTCGAAACATGTCAACCTTGGTTTTGAGAATCTCTGCCAGAGTTTGAGAGATTTGGATGTGAAAGGGTACCAATATTGTCGGGGATTGGGAACCCTTCGCGAGAATGTGCAAAGTTTCAGGGGGATTTCCAAAATGTTGAAAGGAACTGGAAACATGTCAACCTTGGTTTTGAGAATCTCTGCCGGAGTTTGAGTGATTTGGACGTGAAAGGGTACCAATCTTGTCGGGGATCGGGAACCCTTCGCGACAATGTCCAAAGTTTCAGCGGGATTTCCAAAATGTTGAAAGGAACTCGCAACATGTCGACCTTGGTTTTGAGAATCTCTCCCGGAGTTTGAGAGATTTGGACGTGAAAGCGTACCAATCTTGTCGGGGATTGGGAACCCTTCGCGAGAATGGACAAAGTTTCAGCGGGATTTCCAAAATGTTGAAAGGAACTCGAAACATGTCAAACTTGGTTTTGAGAATCTCTCCCGGAGTTTGAGAGATTTGGACGTGAAAGGGCACCAGTCTTGTCGGGGATTCGGAACCCTTCGCGAGAATGGACAAAGTTTCAGCGGGATTTCCAAAATGTTGAAAGGAACTCGAAACATGTCAGCCTTGGTTTTGAGAATCTCTGCCAGAGTTTGAGAGATTTGGATGTGAAAGGGTACCAATCTTGTCGGGGATTGGGAACCCTTCGCGAGAATGTGCAAAGTTTCAGGGGGATTTCCAAAATGTTGAAAGGAACTCGAAACATGTCAACCTTGGTTTTGAGAATCTCTCCCGGAGTTTGAGAGATTTGGACGTGAAAGGGTACCAATCTTGTCGGGGATTGGGAACCCTTCGCGAGAATGTCCAAAGTTTCAGCGGGATTTCCAAAATGTTAAAAGGAACTCGAAACATGTCAACCTTGGTTTTGAGAATCTCTCCCGGAGTTTGAGAGATTTGGACGTGAAAGGGTACCAATCTTGTCGGGGACTGGGAACCCTTCGCCAGAATATCCAAAGTTTCAGCGGGATTTCCAAAATGTTGAAAGGAACTCGAAACATGTCAACCTTGGTTTTGAGAATCTCTCCCGGAGTTTGAGAGATTTGGACGTGAAAGGGTACCAATCTTGTCGGGGATTGGGAACCCTTCGCGAGAATGTCCAAAGTTTCAGCAGGATTTCCAAAATGTTGAAAGGAACTGGAAACATGTCAACCTTGGTTTTGAGAATCTCTGCCGGAGTTTGAGTGATTTGGACGTGAAAGGGTACCAATATTGTCGGGGATCGGGAACCCTTCGCGACAATGTCCAAAGTTTCAGCGGGATTTCCAAAATGTTGAAAGGAACTCGAAACATGTCAACCTTGGTTTTGAGAATCTCTCCCGGAGTTTGAGAGATTTGGACGTGAAAGGGTACCAATCTTGTCGGGGATTCGGAACCCTTCGCGAGAATGGACAAAGTTTCAGCGGGATTTCCAAAATGTTGAAAGGAACTCGAAACATGTCAGCCTTGGTTTTGAGAATCTCTGCCGGAGTTTGAGAGATTTGGATGTGAAAGGGTACCAATCTTGTCGGGGATTGGGAACCCTTCGCGAGAATGTGCAAAGTTTCAGGGGGATTTCCAAAATGTTGAAAGGAACTCGAAACATGTCAACCTTGGTTTTGAGAATCTCTCCCGGAGTTTGAGAGATTTGGACGTGAAAGGGTACCAATCTTGTCGGGGATTGGGAACCCTTCGCGAGAATGTCCAAAGTTTCAGCGAGATTTCCAAAATGTTGAAAGGAACTCGAAACATGTCAACCTTGGTTTTGAGAATCTCTCCCGGAGTTTGAGAGATTTGGACGTGAAAGGGTACCAATCTTGTCGGGGACTGGGAACCCTTCGCCAGAATGTCCAAAGTTTCAGCAGGATTTCCAAAATGTTGAAAGGAACTCGAAACATGTCAACCTTGGTTTTGAGAATCTCTGCCGGAGTTTGAGAGATTTGGACGTGAAAGGGTACCAATCTTGTCGGGGATCGGGAACCCTTCGCGACAATGTCCAAAGTTTCAGCGGGATTTCCAAAATGTTGAAAGGAACTCGAAACATGTCGACCTTGGTTTTGAGAATCTCTGCCGGAGTTTGAGAGATTTGGACGTGAAAGCGTACCAATCTTGTCGGGGATTGGGAACCCTTCGCGAGAATGTCCAAAGTTTCAGCGAGATTTCCAAAATGTTGAAAGGAACTCGAAACATGTCAACCTTGGTTTTGAGAATCTCTCCCGGAGTTTGAGAGATTTGGACGTGAAAGGGTACCAATCTTGTCGGGGACTGGGAACCCTTCGCCAGAATGTCCAAAGTTTCAGCAGGATTTCCAAAATGTTGAAAGGAACTCGAAACATGTCAACCTTGGTTTTGAGAATCTCTGCCGGAGTTTGAGAGATTTGGACGTGAAAGGGTACCAATCTTGTCGGGGATTGGGAACCCTTCGCGAGAATGTCCAAAGTTTCAGCGGGATTTCCAAAATGTTGAAAGGAACTCGAAACATGTCAACCTTGGTTTTGAGAATCTCTCCCGGAGTTTGAGAGATTTGGATGTGAAAGGGTACCAATCTTGTCTTGGATTGGGAACCCTTCGCGAGAATGGACAAAGTTTCAGCGGGATTTCCAAAATGTTGAAAGGAACTCAAAACATGTCAACCTTGGTTTTGAGAATCTCTCCCGGACTTTGAGAGATTTGGACGTGAAAGGGTACCAATCTTGTCGGGGATTGGGAACCCTTCGCGAGAATGTCCAAAGTTTCAGCGAGATTTTCAAAATGTTGAAAGGAACTCGAAACATGTCAACCTTGGTTTTGAGAATCTCTCCCGGAGTTTGAGAGATTTGGACGTGAAAGGGTACCAATCTTGTCGGGGACTGGGAACCCTTCGCCAGAATGTCCAAAGTTTCAGCGGGATTTCCAAAATGTTGAAAGGAACTCGAAACATGTCAACCTTGGTTTTGAGAATCTCTCCCGGAGTTTGAGAGATTTGGACGTGAAAGGGTACCAATCTTGTCGGGGATCGGGAACCCTTCGCGACAATGTCCAAAGTTTCAGCGGGATTTCCAAAATGTTGAAAGGAACTCGAAACATGTCAACCTTGGTTTTGAGAATCTCTCCCGGAGTTTGAGAGATTTGGACGTGAAAGGGTACCAATCTTGTCGGGGATCGGGAACCCTTCGCGACAATGTCCAAAGTTTCAGCGGGATTTCCAAAATGTTGAAAGGAACTCGAAACATGTCGACCTTGGTTTTGAGAATCTCTCCTGGAGTTTGAGAGATTTGGACGTGAAAGCGTACCAATCTTGTCGGGGATTGGGAACCCTTCGCGAGAATGGACAAAGTTTCAGCGGGATTTCCAAAATGTTGAAAGGAACTGGAAACCTGTCAACCTTGGTTTTGAGAATCTCTCCCGGAGTTTGAGAGATTTGGACGTGAAAGGGCACCAGTCTTGTCGGGGATTGGGAACCCTTCGCGAGAATGTGCAAAGTTTCAGGGGGATTTCCAAAATGTTGAAAGGAACTCGAAACATGTCAAGCTTGGTTTTGAGAATCTCTCCCGGAGTTTGAGAGATTTGGACGTGAAAGGGTACCAATCTTGTCGGGATTGGGAACCCTTCGCGAGAATGTCCAAAGTTTCAGCGGGATTTCCAAAATGTTGAAAGGAACTCAAAACATGTCAACCTTGGTTTTGAGAATCTCTCCCGGACTTTGAGAGATTTGGACGTGAAAGCGTACCAATCTTGTCGGGATTGGGAACCCTTCGCAAGAATGTCCAAAGTTTCAGCGGGATTTCCAAAATGTTGAAAGGAACTCGAAACATGTCAACCTTGGTTTTGAGAATCTCTCCCGGAGTTTGAGAGATTTGGACGTGAAAGGGTACCAATCTTGTCGGGGACTGGGAACCCTTCACGAGAATGTCCAAAGTTTCAGCGGGATTTCCAAAATGTTGAAAGGAACTCGAAACATGTCAACCTTGGTTTTGAGAATCTCTCCCGGAGTTTGAGAGATTTGGACGTGAAAGGGTACCAACCTTGTCGCGGATTGGGAACCCTTCACGAGAATGTCCAAAGTTTCAGCGGGATTTCCAAAATGTTGAAAGGAACTCGAAACATGTCAACCTTGGTTTTGAGAATCTCTGCCGGAGTTTGAGAGATTTGGACGTGAAAGGGTACCAATCTTGTCGGGGATTGGGAACCCTTCGCGAGAATGTCCAAAGTTTCAGCGAGATTTCCAAAATGTTGAAAGGAACTCGAAACATGTCAACCTTGGTTTTGAGAATCTCTCCCGGAGTTTGAGAGATTTGGACGTGAAAGGGTACCAATCTTGTCGGGGATCGGGAACCCTTCGCGACAATGTCCAAAGTTTCAGCGGGATTTCCAAAATGTTGAAAGGAACTCGAAACATGTCAACCTTGGTTTTGAGAATCTCTGCCGGAGTTTGAGAGATTTGGACGTGAAAGGGTACCAATCTTGTCGGGGATCGGGAACCCTTCGCGACAATGTCCAAAGTTTCAGCGGGATTTCCAAAATGTTGAAAGGAACTCGAAACATGTCGACCTTGGTTTTGAGAATCTCTCCCGGAGTTTGAGAGATTTGGACGTGAAAGCGTACCAATCTTGTCGGGGATTGGGAACCCTTCGCGAGAATGTCCAAAGTTTCAGCGGGATTTCCAAAATGTTGAAAGGAACTGGAAACATGTCGACCTTGGTTTTGAGAATCTCTCCCGGACTTTGAGAGATTTGGACGTGAAAGGGTACCAATCTTGTCGGGGATTGGGAACCCTTCGCGAGAATGTCCAAAGTTTCAGCGGGATTTCCAAAATGTTGAAAGGAACTCGAAACATGTCGACCTTGGTTTTGAGAATCTCTCCCGGAGTTTGAGAGATTTGGACGTGAAAGCGTACCAATCTTGTTGGGGATTGGGAACCCTTCGCGAGACTGTCCAAAGTTTCAGCAGGATTTCCAAAATGTTGAAAGGAACTGGAAACCTGTCAACCTTGGTTTTGAGAATCTCTCCCGGAGTTTGAGAGATTTGGACGTGAAAGGGCACCAGTCTTGTCGGGGATTTGGAACCCTTCGCGAGAATGGACAAAGTTTCAGCGGGATTTCCAAAATGTTGAAAGGAACTCGAAACATGTCAACCTTGGTTTTGAGAATCTCTGCCGGAGTTTGAGAGATTTGGATGTGAAAGGGTACCAATCTTGTCGGGGATTGGGAACCCTTCGCGAGAATGTCCAAAGTTTCAGCGGGATTTCCAAAATGTTGAAAGGAACTCGAAACATGTCAACCTTGGTTTTGAGAATCTCTCCCGGAGTTTGAGAGATTTGGACGTGAAAGGGTACCAATCTTGTCGGGGATTGGGAACCCTTCGCGAGAATGTCCAAAGTTTCAACGGGATTTCCAAAATGTTGAAAGGAACTCGCAACATGTCAACCTTGGTTTTGAGAATCTCTCCCTGAGTTTGAGAGATTTGGACGTGAAAGGGTACCAATCTTGTCGGGGATTGGGAACCCTTCGCGAGAATGTCCAAAGTTTCAGTGGGATTTCCAAAATGTTGAAAGGAACTGGAAACATGTCAACCTTGGTTTTGAGAATCTCTCCCTGAGTTTGAGAGATTTGGACGTGAAAGGGTACCAATCTTGTCGGGGATCGGGAACCCTTCGCGACAATGTCCAAAGTTTCAGCGGGATTTCCAAAATGTTGAAAGGAACTCGCAACATGTCGACCTTGGTTTTGAGAATCTCTCCCGGAGTTTGAGAGATTTGGACGTGAAAGCGTACCAATCTTGTCGGGGATTGGGAACCCTTCGCGAGAATGTCCAAAGTTTCAGCGGGATTTCCAAAATGTTGAAAGGAACTCGAGACATGTCAACCTTGGTTTTGAGAATCTCTCCCGGAGTTTGAGAGATTTGGACGTGAAAGGGCACCAGTCTTGTCGGGGATTCGGAACCCTTCGCGAGAATGGACAAAGTTTCAGCGGGATTTCCAGAATGTTGAAAGGAACTCGAAACATGTCAGCCTTGGTTTTGAGAATCTCTGCCAGAGTTTGAGAGATTTGGATGTGAAAGGGTACCAATATTGTCGGGGATTGGGAACCCTTCGCGAGAATGTGCAAAGTTTCAGGGGGATTTCCAAAATGTTGAAAGGAACTCGAAACATGTCAACCTTGGTTTTGAGAATCTCTCCCGGACTTTGAGAGATTTGGACGTGAAAGGGTACCAATCTTGTCGGGGACTGGGAACCCTTCGCCAGAATGTCCAAAGTTTCAGCGGGATTTCCAAAATGTTGAAAGGAACTCGAAACATGTCAACCTTGGTTTTGAGAATCTCTGCCAGAGTTTGAGAGATTTGGATGTGAAAGGGTACCAATATTGTCGGGGATTGGGAACCCTTCGCGAGAATGTGCAAAGTTTCAGGGGGATTTCCAAAATGTTGAAAGGAACTGGAAACATGTCAACCTTGGTTTTGAGAATCTCTGCCGGAGTTTGAGTGATTTGGACGTGAAAGGGTACCAATCTTGTCGGGGATCGGGAACCCTTCGCGACAATGTCCAAAGTTTCAGCGGGATTTCCAAAATGTTGAAAGGAACTCGCAACATGTCGACCTTGGTTTTGAGAATCTCTCCCGGAGTTTGAGAGATTTGGACGTGAAAGCGTACCAATCTTGTCGGGGATTGGGAACCCTTCGCGAGAATGGACAAAGTTTCAGCGGGATTTCCAAAATGTTGAAAGGAACTCGAAACATGTCAAACTTGGTTTTGAGAATCTCTCCCGGAGTTTGAGAGATTTGGACGTGAAAGGGCACCAGTCTTGTCGGGGATTCGGAACCCTTCGCGAGAATGGACAAAGTTTCAGCGGGATTTCCAAAATGTTGAAAGGAACTCGAAACATGTCAGCCTTGGTTTTGAGAATCTCTGCCAGAGTTTGAGAGATTTGGATGTGAAAGGGTACCAATCTTGTCGGGGATTGGGAACCCTTCGCGAGAATGTGCAAAGTTTCAGGGGGATTTCCAAAATGTTGAAAGGAACTCGAAACATGTCAACCTTGGTTTTGAGAATCTCTCCCGGAGTTTGAGAGATTTGGACGTGAAAGGGTACCAATCTTGTCGGGGATTGGGAACCCTTCGCGAGAATGTCCAAAGTTTCAGCGGGATTTCCAAAATGTTAAAAGGAACTCGAAACATGTCAACCTTGGTTTTGAGAATCTCTCCCGGAGTTTGAGAGATTTGGACGTGAAAGGGTACCAATCTTGTCGGGGACTGGGAACCCTTCGCCAGAATATCCAAAGTTTCAGCGGGATTTCCAAAATGTTGAAAGGAACTCGAAACATGTCAACCTTGGTTTTGAGAATCTCTCCCGGAGTTTGAGAGATTTGGACGTGAAAGGGTACCAATCTTGTCGGGGATTGGGAACCCTTCGCGAGAATGTCCAAAGTTTCAGCAGGATTTCCAAAATGTTGAAAGGAACTGGAAACATGTCAACCTTGGTTTTGAGAATCTCTGCCGGAGTTTGAGTGATTTGGACGTGAAAGGGTACCAATATTGTCGGGGATCGGGAACCCTTCGCGACAATGTCCAAAGTTTCAGCGGGATTTCCAAAATGTTGAAAGGAACTCGAAACATGTCAACCTTGGTTTTGAGAATCTCTCCCGGAGTTTGAGAGATTTGGACGTGAAAGGGTACCAATCTTGTCGGGGATTCGGAACCCTTCGCGAGAATGGACAAAGTTTCAGCGGGATTTCCAAAATGTTGAAAGGAACTCGAAACATGTCAGCCTTGGTTTTGAGAATCTCTGCCGGAGTTTGAGAGATTTGGATGTGAAAGGGTACCAATCTTGTCGGGGATTGGGAACCCTTCGCGAGAATGTGCAAAGTTTCAGGGGGATTTCCAAAATGTTGAAAGGAACTCGAAACATGTCAACCTTGGTTTTGAGAATCTCTCCCGGAGTTTGAGAGATTTGGACGTGAAAGGGTACCAATCTTGTCGGGGATTGGGAACCCTTCGCGAGAATGTCCAAAGTTTCAGCGAGATTTCCAAAATGTTGAAAGGAACTCGAAACATGTCAACCTTGGTTTTGAGAATCTCTCCCGGAGTTTGAGAGATTTGGACGTGAAAGGGTACCAATCTTGTCGGGGACTGGGAACCCTTCGCCAGAATGTCCAAAGTTTCAGCAGGATTTCCAAAATGTTGAAAGGAACTCGAAACATGTCAACCTTGGTTTTGAGAATCTCTGCCGGAGTTTGAGAGATTTGGACGTGAAAGGGTACCAATCTTGTCGGGGATCGGGAACCCTTCGCGACAATGTCCAAAGTTTCAGCGGGATTTCCAAAATGTTGAAAGGAACTCGAAACATGTCGACCTTGGTTTTGAGAATCTCTGCCGGAGTTTGAGAGATTTGGACGTGAAAGCGTACCAATCTTGTCGGGGATTGGGAACCCTTCGCGAGAATGTCCAAAGTTTCAGCGAGATTTCCAAAATGTTGAAAGGAACTCGAAACATGTCAACCTTGGTTTTGAGAATCTCTCCCGGAGTTTGAGAGATTTGGACGTGAAAGGGTACCAATCTTGTCGGGGACTGGGAACCCTTCGCCAGAATGTCCAAAGTTTCAGCAGGATTTCCAAAATGTTGAAAGGAACTCGAAACATGTCAACCTTGGTTTTGAGAATCTCTGCCGGAGTTTGAGAGATTTGGACGTGAAAGGGTACCAATCTTGTCGGGGATTGGGAACCCTTCGCGAGAATGTCCAAAGTTTCAGCGGGATTTCCAAAATGTTGAAAGGAACTCGAAACATGTCAACCTTGGTTTTGAGAATCTCTCCCGGAGTTTGAGAGATTTGGATGTGAAAGGGTACCAATCTTGTCTTGGATTGGGAACCCTTCGCGAGAATGGACAAAGTTTCAGCGGGATTTCCAAAATGTTGAAAGGAACTCAAAACATGTCAACCTTGGTTTTGAGAATCTCTCCCGGACTTTGAGAGATTTGGACGTGAAAGGGTACCAATCTTGTCGGGGATTGGGAACCCTTCGCGAGAATGTCCAAAGTTTCAGCGAGATTTTCAAAATGTTGAAAGGAACTCGAAACATGTCAACCTTGGTTTTGAGAATCTCTCCCGGAGTTTGAGAGATTTGGACGTGAAAGGGTACCAATCTTGTCGGGGACTGGGAACCCTTCGCCAGAATGTCCAAAGTTTCAGCGGGATTTCCAAAATGTTGAAAGGAACTCGAAACATGTCAACCTTGGTTTTGAGAATCTCTCCCGGAGTTTGAGAGATTTGGACGTGAAAGGGTACCAATCTTGTCGGGGATCGGGAACCCTTCGCGACAATGTCCAAAGTTTCAGCGGGATTTCCAAAATGTTGAAAGGAACTCGAAACATGTCAACCTTGGTTTTGAGAATCTCTCCCGGAGTTTGAGAGATTTGGACGTGAAAGGGTACCAATCTTGTCGGGGATCGGGAACCCTTCGCGACAATGTCCAAAGTTTCAGCGGGATTTCCAAAATGTTGAAAGGAACTCGAAACATGTCGACCTTGGTTTTGAGAATCTCTCCTGGAGTTTGAGAGATTTGGACGTGAAAGCGTACCAATCTTGTCGGGGATTGGGAACCCTTCGCGAGAATGGACAAAGTTTCAGCGGGATTTCCAAAATGTTGAAAGGAACTGGAAACCTGTCAACCTTGGTTTTGAGAATCTCTCCCGGAGTTTGAGAGATTTGGACGTGAAAGGGCACCAGTCTTGTCGGGGATTGGGAACCCTTCGCGAGAATGTGCAAAGTTTCAGGGGGATTTCCAAAATGTTGAAAGGAACTCGAAACATGTCAAGCTTGGTTTTGAGAATCTCTCCCGGAGTTTGAGAGATTTGGACGTGAAAGGGTACCAATCTTGTCGGGATTGGGAACCCTTCGCGAGAATGTCCAAAGTTTCAGCGGGATTTCCAAAATGTTGAAAGGAACTCAAAACATGTCAACCTTGGTTTTGAGAATCTCTCCCGGACTTTGAGAGATTTGGACGTGAAAGCGTACCAATCTTGTCGGGATTGGGAACCCTTCGCAAGAATGTCCAAAGTTTCAGCGGGATTTCCAAAATGTTGAAAGGAACTCGAAACATGTCAACCTTGGTTTTGAGAATCTCTCCCGGAGTTTGAGAGATTTGGACGTGAAAGGGTACCAATCTTGTCGGGGACTGGGAACCCTTCACGAGAATGTCCAAAGTTTCAGCGGGATTTCCAAAATGTTGAAAGGAACTCGAAACATGTCAACCTTGGTTTTGAGAATCTCTCCCGGAGTTTGAGAGATTTGGACGTGAAAGGGTACCAACCTTGTCGCGGATTGGGAACCCTTCACGAGAATGTCCAAAGTTTCAGCGGGATTTCCAAAATGTTGAAAGGAACTCGAAACATGTCAACCTTGGTTTTGAGAATCTCTGCCGGAGTTTGAGAGATTTGGACGTGAAAGGGTACCAATCTTGTCGGGGATTGGGAACCCTTCGCGAGAATGTCCAAAGTTTCAGCGAGATTTCCAAAATGTTGAAAGGAACTCGAAACATGTCAACCTTGGTTTTGAGAATCTCTCCCGGAGTTTGAGAGATTTGGACGTGAAAGGGTACCAATCTTGTCGGGGATCGGGAACCCTTCGCGACAATGTCCAAAGTTTCAGCGGGATTTCCAAAATGTTGAAAGGAACTCGAAACATGTCAACCTTGGTTTTGAGAATCTCTGCCGGAGTTTGAGAGATTTGGACGTGAAAGGGTACCAATCTTGTCGGGGATCGGGAACCCTTCGCGACAATGTCCAAAGTTTCAGCGGGATTTCCAAAATGTTGAAAGGAACTCGAAACATGTCGACCTTGGTTTTGAGAATCTCTCCCGGAGTTTGAGAGATTTGGACGTGAAAGCGTACCAATCTTGTCGGGGATTGGGAACCCTTCGCGAGAATGTCCAAAGTTTCAGCGGGATTTCCAAAATGTTGATAGGAACTGGAAAGCTGTCAACCTTGGTTTTGAGAATCTCTCCCTGAGTTTGAGAGATTTGGACGTGAAAGGGTACCAATCTTGTCGGGGATCGGGAACCCTTCGCGAGAATGTCCAAAGTTTCAGCGGGATTTCCAAAATGTTGAAAGGAACTCGAAACATGTCAACCTTGGTTTTGAGAATCTCTCCCGGAGTTTGAGAGATTTGGACGTGAAAGGGTACCAATCTTGTCGGGGATTGGGAACCCTTCGCGAGAATGTCCAAAGTTTCAGCGGGATTTCCAAAATGTTGAAAGGAACTCGAAGCATGTCAACCTTGGTTTTGAGAATCTCTCCCGGAGTTTGAGAGATTTGGACGTGAAAGGGTACCAATCTTGTCGGGGATTGGGAACCCTTCGCGAGAATGTCCAAAGTTTCAGCGGGATTTCCAAAATGTTGAAAGGAACTCAAAACATGTCAACCTTGGTTTTGAGAATCTCTCCCGGAGTTTGAGAGATTTGGATGTGAAAGGGTACCAATCTTGTCTTGGATTGGGAACCCTTCGCGAGAATGGACAAAGTTTCAGCGGGATTTCCAAAATGTTGAAAGGAACTCAAAACATGTCAACCTTGGTTTTGAGAATCTCTCCCGGACTTTGAGAGATTTGGACGTGAAAGGGTACCAATCTTGTCGGGGATTGGGAACCCTTCGCGAGAATGTCCAAAGTTTCAGCGAGATTTTCAAAATGTTGAAAGGAACTCGAAACATGTCAACCTTGGTTTTGAGAATCTCTCCCGGAGTTTGAGAGATTTGGACGTGAAAGGGTACCAATCTTGTCGGGGACTGGGAACCCTTCGCCAGAATGTCCAAAGTTTCAGCGGGATTTCCAAAATGTTGAAAGGAACTCGAAACATGTCAACCTTGGTTTTGAGAATCTCTCCCGGAGTTTGAGAGATTTGGACGTGAAAGGGTACCAGTCTTGTCGGGGATCGGGAACCCTTCGCGACAATGTCCAAAGTTTCAGCGGGATTTCCAAAATGTTGAAAGGAACTCGAAACATGTCAACCTTGGTTTTGAGAATCTCTCCCGGAGTTTGAGAGATTTGGACGTGAAAGCGTACCAATCTTGTCGGGGATTGGGAACCCTTCGCGAGAATGTCCAAAGTTTCAGCGGGATTTCCAAAATGTTGATAGGAACTGGAAAGCTGTCAACCTTGGTTTTGAGAATCTCTCCCTGAGTTTGAGAGATTTGGACGTGAAAGGGTACCAATCTTGTCGGGGATTGGGAACCCTTCGCGAGAATGTCCAAAGTTTCAGCGGGATTTCCAAAATGTTGAAAGGAACTCGAAACATGTCACCCTTGGTTTTGAGAATCTCTCCCGGAGTTTGAGAGATTTGGACGTGAAAGGGTACCAATCTTGTCGGGGATTGGGAACCCTTCGCGAGAATGTCCAAAGTTTCAGCGGGATTTCCAAAATGTTGAAAGGAACTCGAAGCATGTCAACCTTGGTTTTGAGAATCTCTCCCGGAGTTTGAGAGATTTGGACGTGAAAGGGTACCAATCTTGTCGGGGATTGGGAACCCTTCGCGAGAATGTCCAAAGTTTCAGCGGGATTTCCAAAATGTTGAAAGGAACTCAAAACATGTCAACCTTGGTTTTGAGAATCTCTCCCGGAGTTTGAGAGATTTGGATGTGAAAGGGTACCAATCTTGTCTTGGATTGGGAACCCTTCGCGAGAATGGACAAAGTTTCAGCGGGATTTCCAAAATGTTGAAAGGAACTCAAAACATGTCAACCTTGGTTTTGAGAATCTCTCCCGGACTTTGAGAGATTTGGACGTGAAAGGGTACCAATCTTGTCGGGGATTGGGAACCCTTCGCGAGAATGTCCAAAGTTTCAGCGAGATTTTCAAAATGTTGAAAGGAACTCGAAACATGTCAACCTTGGTTTTGAGAATCTCTCCCGGAGTTTGAGAGATTTGGACGTGAAAGGGTACCAATCTTGTCGGGGACTGGGAACCCTTCGCCAGAATGTCCAAAGTTTCAGCGGGATTTCCAAAATGTTGAAAGGAACTCGAAACATGTCAACCTTGGTTTTGAGAATCTCTCCCGGAGTTTGAGAGATTTGGACGTGAAAGGGTACCAATCTTGTCGGGGATCGGGAACCCTTCGCGACAATGTCCAAAGTTTCAGCGGGATTTCCAAAATGTTGAAAGGAACTCGAAACATGTCAACCTTGGTTTTGAGAATCTCTCCCGGAGTTTGAGAGATTTGGACGTGAAAGCGTACCAATCTTGTCGGGGATTGGGAACCCTTCACGACAATGTCCAAAGTTTCAGCGGGATTTCCAAAATGTTGAAAGGAACTCGAAACATGTCAACCTTGGTTTTGAGAATCTCTCCCGGACTTTGAGAGATTTGGACGTGAAAGGGTACCAATCTTGTCGGGGATTGGGAACCCTTCGCGACAATGTCCAAAGTTTCAGCGGGATTTCCAAAATGTTGAAAGGAACTCGAAACATGTCAAGCTTGGTTTTGAGAATCTCTCCCGGAGTTTGAGAGATTTGGACGTGAAAGGGTACCAGTCTTGTCGGGGATTGGGAACCCTTCGCGAGAATGTCCAAAGTTTCAGCGGGATTTCCAAAATGTTAAAGGAACTCGAACCATGTCAACCTTGCTTTTGAGAATCTCTCCCGGAGTTTGAGAGATTTGGAAGTGAAAGGGCACCAGTCTTGTCGGGGATTGGGAACCCTTCGCGAGAATGTCCAAAGTTTCAGCGGGATTTCCAAAATGTTGAAAGGAACTGGAAACATGTCAACCTTGGTTTTGAGAATCTCTCCCGGAGTTTGAGAGACTTGGACGTGAAAGGGGACCAGTCTTGTCGGGGATTGGGAACCCTTCGCCAGAATGTCCAAAGTTTCAGCGGGATTTCCAAAATGTTGAAAGGAACTCGAAACATGTCACCCTCGGTTTTGAGAATCTCTGCCGGAGTTTGAGAGATTTGGACGTGAAAGGGTACCAATCTTGTCGGGGATCGGGAACCCTTCGCGACAATGTCCAAAGTTTCAGCGGGATTTCCAAAATGTTGAAAGGAACTCGAAACATGTCGACCTTGGTTTTGAGAATCTCTCCCGGAGTTTGAGAGATTTGGACGTGAAAGCGTACCAATCTTGTCGGGGATTGGGAACCCTTCGCGAGAATGGACAAAGTTTCAGCGGGATTTCCAAAATGTTGAAAGGAACTGGAAACCTGTCAACCTTGGTTTTGAGAATCTCTCCCGGAGTTTGAGAGATTTGGACGTGAAAGGGCACCAGTCTTGTCGGGGATTGGGAACCCTTCGCGCGAATGTGCAAAGTTTCAGGGGGATTTCCAAAATGTTGAAAGGAACTCGAAACATGTCAAGCTTGGTTTTGAGAATCTCTCCCGGAGTTTGAGAGATTTGGACGTGAAAGGGTACCAATCTTGTCGGGATTGGGAACCCTTCGCGAGAATGTCCAAAGTTTCAGGGGGATTTCCAAAATGTTGAAAGGAACTGGAAACATGTCAACCTTGGTTTTGAGAATCTCTCCCGGACTTTGAGAGATTTGGACGTGAAAGCGTACCAATCTTGTCGGGGATTGGGAACCCTTCGCAAGAATGTCCAAAGTTTCAGCGGGATTTCCAAAATGTTGAAAGGAACTCGAAACATGTCAACCTTGGTTTTGAGAATCTCTCCCGGAGTTTGAGAGATTTGGACGTGAAAGGGTACCAATCTTGTCGGGGACTGGGAACCCTTCGCGAGAATGTCCAAAGTTTCAGCGGGATTTCCAAAATGTTGAAAGGAACTCGAAACATGTCAACCTTGGTTTTGAGAATCTCTCCCGGAGTTTGAGAGATTTGGACGTGAAAGGGTACCAACCTTGTCGCGGATTGGGAACCCTTCGCGAGAATGTCCAAAGTTTCAGCGGGATTTCCAAAATGTTGAAAGGAACTCGAAACATGTCAACCTTGGTTTTGAGAATCTCTGCCGGAGTTTGAGAGATTTGGACGTGAAAGGGTAACAATCTTGTCGGGGATTGGGAACCTTTCGCGAGAATGTCCAAAGTTTCAGCGGGATTTCCAAAATGTTGAAAGGAACTCGAAACATGTCAACCTTGGTTTTGAGAATCTCTCCCGGAGTTTGAGAGATTTGGACGTGAAAGGGTACCAGTCTTGTCGGGGATTGGGAACCCTTCGCGAGAATGTCCAAAGTTTCAGCGGGATTTCCAAAATGTTGAAAGGAACTCGAAACATGTCACCCTTGGTTTTGAGAATCTCTCCCGGAGTTTGAGAGATTTGGACGTGAAAGGGTACCAATCTTGTCGGGGATTGGGAACCCTTCGCGAGAATGTCCAAAGTTTCAGCGGGATTTCCAAAATTTTAAAGGAACTCGAACCATGTCAACCTTGCTTTTGAGAATCTCTCCCGGAGTTTGAGAGATTTGGACGTGAAAGGGCACCAGTCTTGTCGGGGATTGGGAACCCTTCGCGAGAATGTCCAAAGTTTCAGCGGGATTTCCAAAATGTTGAAAGGAACTGGAAACATGTCAACCTTGGTTTTGAGAATCTCTCCCGGAGTTTGAGAGACTTGGACGTGAAAGGGTACCAGTCTTGTCGGGGATTGGGAACCCTTCGCCAGAATGTCCAAAGTTTCAGCGGGATTTCCAAAATGTTGAAAGGAACTCGAAACATGTCACCCTTGGTTTTGAGAATCTCTCCCGGAGTTTGAGAGATTTGGACGTGAAAGGGGACCAGTCTTGTCGGGGATTGGGAACCCTTCGCGAGAATGTCCAAAGTTTCAGCGGGATTTCCAAAATGTTGAAAGGAACTCGAAACATGTCAACCTTGGTTTTGAGAATCTCTCCCGGAGTTTGAGAGATTTGGACGTGAAAGGGTACCAATCTTGTCGGGGATCGGGAACCCTTCGCGACAATGTCCAAAGTTTCAGCGGGTTTTCCAAAATGTTGAAAGTAACTCGAAACATGTCGACCTTGGCTTTGAGAATCTCTCCCGGAGTTTGAGAGATTTGGACGTGAAAGCGTACCAATCTTGTCGAGGATTGGGAACCCTTCGCGAGAATGTCCAAAGTTTCAGCGGGATTTCCAAAATGTTGAAAGGAACTGGAAACCTGTCAACCTTGGTTTTGAGAATCTCTCCCTGAGTTTGAGAGATTTGGACGGGAAAGGGTACCAACCTTATCGGGGATTGGGAACCCTTCGCGAGAATGTCCAAAGTTTCAGCGGGATTTCCAAAATGTTGAATGGAATTCGAAACATGTCAAGCTTGGTTTTGAGAATCTCTCCCGGAGTTTGAGAGATTTGGACGTGAAAGGGTACCAACCTTGTCGGGGATTGGGAACCCTTCGCGAGAATGTCCAAAGTTTCAGCAGGATTTCCAAAATGTTGAAAGGAACTCGAAACATGTCGACCTTGGTTTTGAGAATCTCTCCCGGAGTTTGAGAGATTTGGACGTGAAAGGGTACCAATCTTGTCGGGGATTGGGAACCCTTCGCGAGAATGTCCAAAGTTTCAGCGGGATTTCCAAAATGTTGAAAGGAACTCGGAACATTTCAACCTTGGTTTTGAGAATCTCTCCCGGAGTTTGAGAGATTTGGACGTGAAAGGGTACCAGTCTTGTCGGGGATTGGGAACCCTTCGCGAGAATGTCCAAAGTTTCAGCGGGATTTCCAAAATGTTGAAAGGAACTCGAAACATGTCAACCTTGGTTTTGAGAATCTCTCCCGGAGTTTGAGAGATTTGGACGTGAAAGGGTACCAATCTTGTCGGGGATTGGGAACCCTTCGCGAGAATGTCCAAAGTTTCAGCGGGATTTCCAAAATGTTAAAGGAACTCGAAACATGTCAACCTTGGTTTTGAGAATCTCTCCCGGAGTTTGAGAGATTTGGACGTGAAAGGGTACCAGTCTTGTCGGGGATTGGGAACCCTTCGCGAGAATGTCCAAAGTTTCAGCGGGATTTCCAAAATGTTGAAAGGAACTCGAAACATGTCACCCTTGGTTTTGAGAATCTCTCCCGGAGTTTGAGAGATTTGGACGTGAAAGGGTACCAATCTTGTCGGGGGTTGGGAACCCTTCGCGAGAATGTCCAAAGTTTCAGCGGGATTTCCAAAATGTTGAAAGGAACTCGAAACATGTCAACCTTGGTTTTGAGAATCTCTCCCGGAGTTTGAGAGATTTGGACGTGAAAGGGTACCAATCTTGTCGGGGGTTGGGAACCCTTCGCGAGAATGTCCAAAGTTTCAGCGGGATTTCCAAAATGTTGAAAGGAACTCGAAACATGTCAACCTTGGTTTTGAGAATCTCTCCCGGAGTTTGAGAGATTTGGACGTGAAAGGGTACCAATCTTGTCGGGGATTGGGAACCCTTCGCCAGAATGTCCAAAGTTTCAGGGGGATTTCCAAAATGTTGAAAGGAACTCGAAACATGTCAACCTTGGTTTTGAGAATCTCTCCCGGAGTTTGAGAGATTTGGACGTGAAAGGGTACCAATCTTGTCGGGGATTGGGAACCCTTCGCGAGAATGTCCAAAGTTTCAGCGGGATTTCCAAAATGTTGAAAGGAACTCGAAACATGTCAACCTTGGTTTTGAGAATCTCTCCCGGAGTTTGAGAGATTTGGACTTGAAAGGGGACCAGTCTTGCCGGGGATTGGGAACCTTTCGCGAGAATGTCCAAAGTTTCAGCGGGATTTCCAAAATGTTGAAAGGAACTCGAACCATGTCAACCTTGGTTTTGAGAATCTCTCCCGGAGTTTGAGAGATTTGGACGTGAAAGGGTACCAGTCTTGTCGGGGAT
Source organism: Streptopelia decaocto (assembly GCF_964273445.1). NCBI lineage: Eukaryota > Metazoa > Chordata > Aves > Columbiformes > Columbidae > Streptopelia > Streptopelia decaocto. The sequence continues at coordinate 101,120 of NW_028117013.1, read as the reverse complement.
TGGGAACCCTTCGCGAGAATGTCCAAAGTTTCAGCGGGATTTCCAAAATGTTGAAAGGAACTCGAACCATGTCAACCTTGGTTTTGAGAATCTCTCCCGGACTTTGAGAGATTTGGACGTGAAAGGGTACCAATCTTGTCGGGGATTGGGAACCCTTCGCCAGAATGGACAAAGTTTCAGCGGGATTTCCAAAATGTTGAAAGGAACTCGAACCATGTCAACCTTGGTTTTGAGAATCTCTGCCGGAGTTTGAGAGATTTGGACGTGAAAGGGGACCAGTCTTGCCGGGGATTGGGAACCTTTCGCGAGAATGTCCAAAGTTTCAGCGGGATTTCCAAAATGTTGAAAGGAACTCGAACCATGTCAACCTTGGTTTTGAGAATCTCTGCCGGAGTTTGAGAGATTTGGACGTGAAAGGGTACCAATCTTGTCGGGGATTGGGAACCCTTCGCGAGAATGTCCAAAGTTTCAGCGGGATTTCCAAAATGTTGAAAGGAACTCGAAACATGTCACCCTCGGTTTTGAGAATCTCTCCCGGAGTTTGAGAGATTTGGACGTGAAAGGGTACCAGTCTTGTCGGGGATTGGGAACCCTTCGCCAGAATGTCCAAAGTTTCAGGGGGATTTCCAAAATGTTGAAAGGAACTGGAAACATGTCAACCTTGGTTTTGAGAATCTCTCCCGGAGTTTGAGAGATTTGGACGTGAAAGGGTACCAATCTTGTCGGGGATTGGGAACCCTTCGCGAGAATGTCCAAAGTTTCAGCGGGATTTCCAAAATGTTGAAAGGAACTCGAAACATGTCAACCTTGGTTTTGAGAATCTCTCCCGGAGTTTGAGAGATTTGGACGTGAAAGGGTACCAATCTTGTCGGGGATTGGGAACCCTTCGCCAGAATGTCCAAAGTTTCAGCGGGATTTCCAAAATGTTGAAATGAACTCGAACCATGTCAACTTTGGTTTTGAGAATCTCTCCCGGAGTTTGAGAGATTTGGACGTGAAAGGGTACCAATCTTGTCGGGGATTGGGAACCCTTCGCGAGAATGTCCAAAGTTTCAGCGGGATTTCCAAAATGTTGAAAGGAACTCGAAACATGTCAACCTTGGTTTTGAGAATCTCTCCCGGAGTTTGAGAGATTTGGACGTGAAAGGGTACCAGTCTTGTCGGGGATTGGGAACCCTTCGCGAGAATGTCCAAAGTTTCAGCGGGATTTCCAAAATGTTGAAAGGAACTCGAAACATGTCAACCTTGGTTTTGAGAATCTCTCCCGGAGTTTGAGAGATTTGGACGTGAAAGGGTACCAATCTTGTCGGGGATTGGGAACCCTTCGCAAGAATGTCCAAAGTTTCAGCGGGATTTCCAAAATGTTGAAAGGAACTCGAAACATGTCAACCTTGGTTTTGAGAATCTCTCCCGGAGTTTGAGAGATTTGGACTTGAAAGGGGACCAGTCTTGCCGGGGATTGGGAACCTTTCGCGAGAATGTCCAAAGTTTCAGCGGGATTTCCAAAATGTTGAAAGGAACTCGAACCATGTCAACCTTGGTTTTGAGAATCTCTCCCGGAGTTTGAGAGATTTGGACGTGAAAGGGTACCAATCTTGTCGGGGATTGGGAACCCTTCGCGACAATGTCCAAAGTTTCAGCGGGATTTCCAAAATGTTGAAAGGAACTCGAAACATGTCACCCTCGGTTTTGAGAATCTCTCCCGGAGTTTGAGAGATTTGGACGTGAAAGGGTACCAATCTTGTCGGGGATTGGGAACCCTTCGCCAGAATGTCCAAAGTTTCAGGGGGATTTCCAAAATGTTGAAAGGAACTCGAAACATGTCAACCTTGGTTTTGAGAATCTCTCCCGGAGTTTGAGAGATTTGGACGTGAAAGGGTACCAATCTTGTCGGGGATTGGGAACCCTTCGCGAGAATGTCCAAAGTTTCAGCGGGATTTCCAAAATGTTGAAAGGAACTCGAAACATGTCAACCTTGGTTTTGAGAATCTCTCCCGGAGTTTGAGAGATTTGGACGTGAAAGGGGACCAGTCTTGCCGGGGATTGGGAACCTTTCGCGAGAATGTCCAAAGTTTCAGCGGGATTTCCAAAATGTTGAAAGGAACTCGAAACATGTCAACCTTGGTTTTGAGAATCTCTGCCGGAGTTTGAGAGATTTGGACGTGAAAGGGTACCAATCTTGTCGGGGATTGGGAACCCTTCGCGAGAATGTCCAAAGTTTCAGCGGGATTTCCAAAATGTTGAAAGGAACTCGAAACATGTCACCCTCGGTTTTGAGAATCTCTCCCGGAGTTTGAGAGATTTGGACGTGAAAGGGTACCAGTCTTGTCGGGGATTGGGAACCCTTCGCCAGAATGTCCAAAGTTTCAGGGGGATTTCCAAAATGTTAAAAGGAACTCGAAACATGTCAACCTTGGTTTTGAGAATCTCTCCCGGAGTTTGAGAGATTTGGACGTGAAAGGGTACCAATCTTGTCGGGGATTGGGAACCCTTCGCCAGAATGTCCAAAGTTTCAGCGGGATTTCCAAAATGTTGAAATGAACTCGAACCATGTCAACTTTGGTTTTGAGAATCTCTCCCGGAGTTTGAGAGTTTTGGACGTGAAAGGGTACCAATCTTGTCGGGGATTGGGAACCCTTCGCGAGAATGTCCAAAGTTTCAGCGGGATTTCCAAAATGTTGAAAGGAACTCGAAACATGTCAACCTTGGTTTTGAGAATCTCTCCCGGAGTTTGAGAGATTTGGACGTGAAAGGGTACCAATCTTGTCGGGGATTGGGAACCCTTCGCGACAATGTCCAAAGTTTCAGCGGGATTTCCAAAATGTTGAAAGGAACTCGAAACATGTCACCCTCGGTTTTGAGAATCTCTCACGGAGTTTGAGAGATTTGGACGTGAAAGGGTACCAATCTTGTCGGGGATTGGGAACCCTTCGCCAGAATGTCCAAAGTTTCAGGGGGATTTCCAAAATGTTGAAAGGAACTCGAAACATGTCAACCTTGGTTTTGAGAATCTCTCCCGGAGTTTGAGAGATTTGGACGTGAAAGGGTACCAATCTTGTCGGGGATTGGGAACCCTTCGCGAGAATGTCCAAAGTTTCAGCGGGATTTCCAAAATGTTGAAAGGAACTCGAAACATGTCAACCTTGGTTTTGAGAATCTCTCCCGGAGTTTGAGAGATTTGGACTTGAAAGGGGACCAGTCTTGCCGGGGATTGGGAACCTTTCGCGAGAATGTCCAAAGTTTCAGGGGGATTTCCAAAATGTTGAAAGGAACTCGAAACATGTCAACCTTGGTTTTGAGAATCTCTCCCGGAGTTTGAGAGATTTGGACGTGAAAGGGTACCAATCTTGTCGGGGATTGGGAACCCTTCGCGAGAATGTCCAAAGTTTCAGCGGGATTTCCAAAATGTTGAAAGGAACTCGAAACATGTCACCCTCGGTTTTGAGAATCTCTCCCGGAGTTTGAGAGATTTGGACGTGAAAGGGTACCAGTCTTGTCGGGGATTGGGAACCCTTCGCCAGAATGTCCAAAGTTTCAGGGGGATTTCCAAAATGTTAAAAGGAACTCGAAACATGTCAACCTTGGTTTTGAGAATCTCTCCCGGAGTTTGAGAGATTTGGACGTGAAAGGGTACCAATCTTGTCGGGGATTGGGAACCCTTCGCCAGAATGTCCAAAGTTTCAGCGGGATTTCCAAAATGTTGAAATGAACTCGAACCATGTCAACTTTGGTTTTGAGAATCTCTCCCGGAGTTTGAGAGATTTGGACGTGAAAGGGTACCAATCTTGTCGGGGATTGGGAACCCTTCGCGAGAATGTCCAAAGTTTCAGCGGGATTTCCAAAATGTTGAAAGGAACTCGAAACATGTCAACCTTGGTTTTGAGAATCTCTCCCGGAGTTTGAGAGATTTGGACGTGAAAGGGTACCAATCTTGTCGGGGATCGGGAACCCTTCGCGAGAATGTCCAAAGTTTCAGCGGGATTTCCAAAATGTTGAAAGGAACTCGAAACATGTCAACCTTGGTTTTGAGAATCTCTCCCAGAGTTTGAGAGATTTGGACGTGAAAGGGTACCAATCTTGTCGGGGATTGGGAACCCTTCGCGAGAATGTCCAAAGTTTCAGCGGGATTTCCAAAATGTTGAAAGGAACTCGAAACATGTCAACCTTGGTTTTGAGAATCTCTCCCGGAGTTTGAGAGATTTGGACGTGAAAGGGTACCAGTCTTGTCGGGGATTGGGAACCCTTCGCCAGAATGTCCAAAGTTTCAGGGGGATTTCCAAAATGTTGAAAGGAACTCGAAACATGTCAACCTTGGTTTTGAGAATCTCTCCCGGAGTTTGAGAGATTTGGACGTGAAAGGGTACCAATCTTGTCGGGGATTGGGAACCCTTCGCGAGAATGTACAAAGTTTCAGCAGGATTTCCAAAATGTTGAAAGGAACTCGAAACATGTCAACCTTGGTTTTGAGAATCTCTCCCGGAGTTTGAGAGATTTGGACGTGAAAGCGTACCAATCTTGTCGGGGATTGGGAACCCTTCGCGAGAATGTCCAAAGTTTCAGCGGGATTTCCAAAATGTTGAAAGGAACTCGAACCATGTCAACCTTGGTTTTGAGAATCTCTCCCGGACTTTGAGAGATTTGGACGTGAAAGGGTACCAATCTTGTCGGGGATTGGGAACCCTTCGCGAGAATGTCCAAAGTTTCAGCGGGATTTCCAAAATGTTGAAAGGAACTCGAAACATGTCAACCTTGGTTTTGAGAATCTCTCCCGGAGTTTGAGAGATTTGGACGTGAAAGGGTACCAATCTTGTCGGGGATTGGGAACCCTTCGCGAGAATGTCCAAAGTTTCAACGGGATTTCCAAAATGTTGAAAGGAACTCGAAACATGTCAACCTTGGTTTTGAGAATCTCTCCCGGAGTTTGAGAGATTTGGACGTGAAAGGGTACCAATCTTGTCGGGGATTGGGAACCCTTCGCCAGAATGTCCAAAGTTTCAGCAGGATTTCCAAAATGTTGAAAGGATCTGGAAACATGTCAACCTTGGTTTTGAGAATCTCTGCCGGAGTTTGAGTGATTTGGACGTGAAAGGGTACCAATCTTGTCGGGGATCGGGAACCCTTCGCGACAATGTCCAAAGTTTCAGCGGGATTTCCAAAATGTTGAAAGGAACTCGAAACATGTCGACCTTGGTTTTGAGAATCTCTCCTGGAGTTTGAGAGATTTGGACGTGAAAGCGTACCAATCTTGTCGGGGATTGGGAACCCTTCGCGAGAATGTCCAAAGTTTCAGCGGGATTTCCAAAATGTTGAAAGGAACTCGAAACATGTCAAACTTGGTTTTGAGAATCTCTCAGGGATTTTGAGAGATTTGGACGTGAAAGGGCACCAGTCTTGTCGGGGATTCGGAACCCTTCGCGAGAATGGACAAAGTTTCAGCGGGATTTCCAAAATGTTGAAAGGAACTCGAAACATGTCAGCCTTGGTTTTGAGAATCTCTGCCGGAGTTTGAGAGATTTGGATGTGAAAGGGTACCAATCTTGTCGGGGATTGGGAACCCTTCGCGAGAATGTCCAAAGTTTCAGCGGGATTTCCAAAATGTTGAAAGGAACTCGAAACATGTCAACCTTGGTTTTGAGAATCTCTCCCGGAGTTTGAGAGATTTGGACTTGAAAGGGGACCAGTCTTGCCGGGGATTGGGAACCTTTCGCGAGAATGTCCAAAGTTTCAGCGGGATTTCCAAAATGTTGAAAGGAACTCGAACCATGTCAACCTTGGTTTTGAGAATCTCTCCCGGAGTTTGAGAGATTTGGACGTGAAAGGGTACCAATCTTGTCGGGGATTGGGAACCCTTCGCGACAATGTCCAAAGTTTCAGCGGGATTTCCAAAATGTTGAAAGGAACTCGAAACATGTCACCCTCGGTTTTGAGAATCTCTCCCGGAGTTTGAGAGATTTGGACGTGAAAGGGTACCAATCTTGTCGGGGATTGGGAACCCTTCGCCAGAATGTCCAAAGTTTCAGGGGGATTTCCAAAATGTTGAAAGGAACTCGAAACATGTCAACCTTGGTTTTGAGAATCTCTCCCGGATTTTGAGAGATTTGGACGTGAAAGGGTACCAATCTTGTCGGGGATTGGGAACCCTTCGCGAGAATGTCCAAAGTTTCAGCGGGATTTCCAAAATGTTGAAAGGAACTCGAAACATGTCAACCTTGGTTTTGAGAATCTCTCCCGGAGTTTGAGAGATTTGGACTTGAAAGGGGACCAGTCTTGCCGGGGATTGGGAACCTTTCGCGAGAATGTCCAAAGTTTCAGCGGGATTTCCAAAATGTTGAAAGGAACTCGAAACATGTCAACCTTGGTTTTGAGAATCTCTGCCGGAGTTTGAGAGATTTGGACGTGAAAGGGTACCAATCTTGTCGGGGATTGGGAACCCTTCGCGAGAATGTCCAAAGTTTCAGCGGGATTTCCAAAATGTTGAAAGGAACTCGAAACATGTCACCCTTGGTTTTGAGAATCTCTCCCGGAGTTTGAGAGATTTGGACGTGAAAGGGTACCAGTCTTGTCGGGGATTGGGAACCCTTCGCCAGAATGTCCAAAGTTTCAGGGGGATTTCCAAAATGTTAAAAGGAACTCGAAACATGTCAACCTTGGTTTTGAGAATCTCTCCCGGAGTTTGAGAGATTTGGACGTGAAAGGGTACCAATCTTGTCGGGGATTGGGAACCCTTCGCCAGAATGTCCAAAGTTTCAGCGGGATTTCCAAAATGTTGAAATGAACTCGAACCATGTCAACTTTGGTTTTGAGAATCTCTCCCGGAGTTTGAGAGATTTGGACGTGAAAGGGTACCAATCTTGTCGGGGATTGGGAACCCTTCGCGAGAATGTCCAAAGTTTCAGCGGGATTTCCAAAATGTTGAAAGGAACTCGAAACATGTCAACCTTGGTTTTGAGAATCTCTCCCGGAGTTTGAGAGATTTGGACGTGAAAGGGTACCAATCTTGTCGGGGATCGGGAACCCTTCGCGACAATGTCCAAAGTTTCAGCGGGATTTCCAAAATGTTGAAAGGAACTCGAAACATGTCAACCTTGGTTTTGAGAATCTCTCCCAGAGTTTGAGAGATTTGGACGTGAAAGGGTACCAATCTTGTCGGGGATTGGGAACCCTTCGCGAGAATGTCCAAAGTTTCAGCGGGATTTCCAAAATGTTGAAAGGAACTCGAAACATGTCAACCTTGGTTTTGAGAATCTCTCCCGGAGTTTGAGAGATTTGGACGTGAAAGGGTACCAGTCTTGTCGGGGATTGGGAACCCTTCGCCAGAATGTCCAAAGTTTCAGGGGGATTTCCAAAATGTTGAAAGGAACTCGAAACATGTCAACCTTGGTTTTGAGAATCTCTCCCGGAGTTTGAGAGATTTGGACGTGAAAGGGTACCAATCTTGTCGGGGATTGGGAACCCTTCGCGAGAATGTACAAAGTTTCAACAGGATTTCCAAAATGTTGAAAGGAACTCGAAACATGTCAACCTTGGTTTTGAGAATCTCTCCCGGAGTTTGAGAGATTTGGACGTGAAAGCGTACCAATCTTGTCGGGGATTGGGAACCCTTCGCGAGAATGTCCAAAGTTTCAGCGGGATTTCCAAAATGTTGAAAGGAACTCGAACCATGTCAACCTTGGTTTTGAGAATCTCTCCCGGACTTTGAGAGATTTGGACGTGAAAGGGTACCAATCTTGTCGAGGATTGGGAACCCTTCGCGAGAATGTCCAAAGTTTCAGCGGGATTTCCAAAATGTTGAAAGGAACTCGAAACATGTCAACCTTGGTTTTGAGAATCTCTCCCGGAGTTTGAGAGATTTGGACGTGAAAGGGTACCAATCTTGTCGGGGATTGGGAACCCTTCGCGAGAATGTCCAAAGTTTCAACGGGATTTCCAAAATGTTGAAAGGAACTCGAAACATGTCAACCTTGGTTTTGAGAATCTCTCCCGGAGTTTGAGAGATTTGGACGTGAAAGGGTACCAATCTTGTCGGGGATTGGGAACCCTTCGCCAGAATGTCCAAAGTTTCAGCAGGATTTCCAAAATGTTGAAAGGAACTGGAAACATGTCAACCTTGGTTTTGAGAATCTCTGCCGGAGTTTGAGTGATTTGGACGTGAAAGGGTACCAATCTTGTCGGGGATCGGGAACCCTTCGCGACAATGTCCAAAGTTTCAGCGGGATTTCCAAAATGTTGAAAGGAACTCGAAACATGTCGACCTTGGTTTTGAGAATCTCTCCTGGAGTTTGAGAGATTTGGACGTGAAAGCGTACCAATCTTGTCGGGGATTGGGAACCCTTCGCGAGAATGTCCAAAGTTTCAGCGGGATTTCCAAAATGTTGAAAGGAACTCGAAACATGTCAAACTTGGTTTTGAGAATCTCTCAGGGAGTTTGAGAGATTTGGACGTGAAAGGGCACCAGTCTTGTCGGGGATTCGGAACCCTTCGCGAGAATGGACAAAGTTTCAGCGGGATTTCCAAAATGTTGAAAGGAACTCGAAACATGTCAGCCTTGGTTTTGAGAATCTCTGCCGGAGTTTGAGAGATTTGGATGTGAAAGGGTACCAATCTTGTCGGGGATTGGGAACCCTTCGCGAGAATGTGCAAAGTTTCAGGGGGATTTCCAAAATGTTGAAAGGAACTCGAAACATGTCAACCTTGGTTTTGAGAATCTCTCCCGGAGTTTGAGAGATTTGGACGTGAAAGGGTACCAATCTTGTCAGGGACTGGGAACCCTTCGCCAGAATGTCCAAAGTTTCAGCGGGATTTCCAAAATGTTGAAAGGAACTCGAAACATGTCAACCTTGGTTTTGAGAATCTCTCCCGGAGTTTGAGAGATTTGGATGGGAAAGGGCACCAGTCTTGTCGGGGATTCGGAACCCTTCGCGAGAATGGACAAAGTTTCAGCGGGATTTTCAAAATGTTGAAAGGAACTCGAAACATGTCAGCCTTGGTTTTGAGAATCTCTGCCGGAGTTTGAGAGATTTGGATGTGAAAGGGTACCAATCTTGTCGGGGATTGGGAACCCTTCGCGAGAATGTGCAAAGTTTCAGGGGGATTTCCAAAATGTTGAAAGGAACTCGAACCATGTCAACCTTGGTTTTGAGAATCTCTCCCGGAGTTTGAGAGATTTGGACGTGAAAGGGTACCAATCTTGTCGGGGATTGGGAACCCTTCGCGAGAATGTCCAAAGTTTCAGCGAGATTTCCAAAATGTTGAAAGGAACTCGAAACATGTCAACCTTGGTTTTGAGAATCTCTCCCGGAGTTTGAGAGATTTGGACGTGAAAGGGTACCAATCTTGTCGGGGACTGGGAACCCTTCGCCAGAATGTCCATAGTTTCAGCGGGATTTCCAAAATGTTGAAAGGAACTCGAAACATGTCAACCTTGGTTTTGAGAATCTCTGCCGGAGTTTGAGAGATTTGGACGTGAAAGGGTACCAATCTTGTCGGGGATCGGGAACCCTTCGCGACAATGTCCAAAGTTTCAGCGGGATTTCCAAAATGTTGAAAGGAACTCGAAACATGTCGACCTTGGTTTTGAGAATCTCTGCCGGAGTTTGAGAGATTTGGACGTGAAAGCGTACCAATCTTGTCGGGGATTGGGAACCCTTCGCGAGAATGTCCAAAGTTTCAGCGGGATTTCCAAAATGTTGAAAGGAACTCGAAACATGTCAACCTTGGTTTTGAGAATCTCTCCCTGAGTTTGAGAGATTTGGACGTGAAAGGGTACCAATCTTGTCGGGGATTGGGAACCCTTCGCGAGAATGTCCAAAGTTTCAGCGGGATTTCCAAAATGTTGAAAGGAACTGGAAACCTGTCAAGCTTGGTTTTGAGAATCTCTCCCGGAGTTTGAGAGATTTGGACGTGAAAGGGCACCAGTCTTGTCGGGGATTGGGAACCCTTCGCGAGAATGTCCAAAGTTTCAGCGGGATTTCCAAAATGTTGAAAGGAACTCGAAACATGTCAACCTTGGTTTTGAGAATCTCTCCCTGAGTTTGAGAGATTTGGACGTGAAAGGGTACCAATCTTGTCGGGGATTGGGAACCCTTCGCGAGAATGTCCAAAGTTTCAGCGGGATTTCCAAAATGTTGAAAGGAACTGGAAACCTGTCAAGCTTGGTTTTGAGAATCTCTCCCGGAGTTTGAGAGATTTGGACGTGAAAGGGCACCAGTCTTGTCGGGGATTGGGAACCCTTCGCGAGAATGTCCAAAGTTTCAGCGGGATTTCCAAAATGTTGAAAGGAACTCGAACCATGTCAACCTTGGTTTTGAGAATCTCTCCCGGAGTTTGAGAGATTTGGACGTGAAAGGGTACCAATCTTGTCGGGGATTGGGAACCCTTCGCGACAATGTCCAAAGTTTCAGCGGGATTTCCAAAATGTTGAAAGGAACTCGAAACATGTCACCCTCGGTTTTGAGAATCTCTCCCGGAGTTTGAGAGATTTGGACGTGAAAGGGTACCAATCTTGTCGGGGATTGGGAACCCTTCGCCAGAATGTCCAAAGTTTCAGGGGGATTTCCAAAATGTTGAAAGGAACTCGAAACATGTCAACCTTGGTTTTGAGAATCTCTCCCGGAGTTTGAGAGATTTGGACGTGAAAGGGTACCAATCTTGTCGGGGATTGGGAACCCTTCGCGAGAATGTCCAAAGTTTCAGCGGGATTTCCAAAATGTTGAAAGGAACTCGAAACATGTCAACCTTGGTTTTGAGAATCTCTCCCGGAGTTTGAGAGATTTGGACTTGAAAGGGGACCAGTCTTGCCGGGGATTGGGAACCTTTCGCGAGAATGTCCAAAGTTTCAGCGGGATTTCCAAAATGTTGAAAGGAACTCGAAACATGTCAACCTTGGTTTTGAGAATCTCTGCCGGAGTTTGAGAGATTTGGACGTGAAAGGGTACCAATCTTGTCGGGGATTGGGAACCCTTCGCGAGAATGTCCAAAGTTTCAGCGGGATTTCCAAAATGTTGAAAGGAACTCGAAACATGTCACCCTTGGTTTTGAGAATCTCTCCCGGAGTTTGAGAGATTTGGACGTGAAAGGGTACCAGTCTTGTCGGGGATTGGGAACCCTTCGCCAGAATGTCCAAAGTTTCAGGGGGATTTCCAAAATGTTAAAAGGAACTCGAAACATGTCAACCTTGGTTTTGAGAATCTCTCCCGGAGTTTGAGAGATTTGGACGTGAAAGGGTACCAATCTTGTCGGGGATTGGGAACCCTTCGCCAGAATGTCCAAAGTTTCAGCGGGATTTCCAAAATGTTGAAATGAACTCGAACCATGTCAACTTTGGTTTTGAGAATCTCTCCCGGAGTTTGAGAGATTTGGACGTGAAAGGGTACCAATCTTGTCGGGGATTGGGAACCCTTCGCGAGAATGTCCAAAGTTTCAGCGGGATTTCCAAAATGTTGAAAGGAACTCGAAACATGTCAACCTTGGTTTTGAGAATCTCTCCCGGAGTTTGAGAGATTTGGACGTGAAAGGGTACCAATCTTGTCGGGGATCGGGAACCCTTCGCGACAATGTCCAAAGTTTCAGCGGGATTTCCAAAATGTTGAAAGGAACTCGAAACATGTCAACCTTGGTTTTGAGAATCTCTCCCAGAGTTTGAGAGATTTGGACGTGAAAGGGTACCAATCTTGTCGGGGATTGGGAACCCTTCGCGAGAATGTCCAAAGTTTCAGCGGGATTTCCAAAATGTTGAAAGGAACTCGAAACATGTCAACCTTGGTTTTGAGAATCTCTCCCGGAGTTTGAGAGATTTGGACGTGAAAGGGTACCAGTCTTGTCGGGGATTGGGAACCCTTCGCCAGAATGTCCAAAGTTTCAGGGGGATTTCCAAAATGTTGAAAGGAACTCGAAACATGTCAACCTTGGTTTTGAGAATCTCTCCCGGAGTTTGAGAGATTTGGACGTGAAAGGGTACCAATCTTGTCGGGGATTGGGAACCCTTCGCGAGAATGTACAAAGTTTCAACAGGATTTCCAAAATGTTGAAAGGAACTCGAAACATGTCAACCTTGGTTTTGAGAATCTCTCCCGGAGTTTGAGAGATTTGGACGTGAAAGCGTACCAATCTTGTCGGGGATTGGGAACCCTTCGCGAGAATGTCCAAAGTTTCAGCGGGATTTCCAAAATGTTGAAAGGAACTCGAACCATGTCAACCTTGGTTTTGAGAATCTCTCCCGGACTTTGAGAGATTTGGACGTGAAAGGGTACCAATCTTGTCGAGGATTGGGAACCCTTCGCGAGAATGTCCAAAGTTTCAGCGGGATTTCCAAAATGTTGAAAGGAACTCGAAACATGTCAACCTTGGTTTTGAGAATCTCTCCCGGAGTTTGAGAGATTTGGACGTGAAAGGGTACCAATCTTGTCGGGGATTGGGAACCCTTCGCGAGAATGTCCAAAGTTTCAACGGGATTTCCAAAATGTTGAAAGGAACTCGAAACATGTCAACCTTGGTTTTGAGAATCTCTCCCGGAGTTTGAGAGATTTGGACGTGAAAGGGTACCAATCTTGTCGGGGATTGGGAACCCTTCGCCAGAATGTCCAAAGTTTCAGCAGGATTTCCAAAATGTTGAAAGGAACTGGAAACATGTCAACCTTGGTTTTGAGAATCTCTGCCGGAGTTTGAGTGATTTGGACGTGAAAGGGTACCAATCTTGTCGGGGATCGGGAACCCTTCGCGACAATGTCCAAAGTTTCAGCGGGATTTCCAAAATGTTGAAAGGAACTCGAAACATGTCGACCTTGGTTTTGAGAATCTCTCCTGGAGTTTGAGAGATTTGGACGTGAAAGCGTACCAATCTTGTCGGGGATTGGGAACCCTTCGCGAGAATGTCCAAAGTTTCAGCGGGATTTCCAAAATGTTGAAAGGAACTCGAAACATGTCAAACTTGGTTTTGAGAATCTCTCAGGGAGTTTGAGAGATTTGGACGTGAAAGGGCACCAGTCTTGTCGGGGATTCGGAACCCTTCGCGAGAATGGACAAAGTTTCAGCGGGATTTCCAAAATGTTGAAAGGAACTCGAAACATGTCAGCCTTGGTTTTGAGAATCTCTGCCGGAGTTTGAGAGATTTGGATGTGAAAGGGTACCAATCTTGTCGGGGATTGGGAACCCTTCGCGAGAATGTGCAAAGTTTCAGGGGGATTTCCAAAATGTTGAAAGGAACTCGAAACATGTCAACCTTGGTTTTGAGAATCTCTCCCGGAGTTTGAGAGATTTGGACGTGAAAGGGTACCAATCTTGTCAGGGACTGGGAACCCTTCGCCAGAATGTCCAAAGTTTCAGCGGGATTTCCAAAATGTTGAAAGGAACTCGAAACATGTCAACCTTGGTTTTGAGAATCTCTCCCGGAGTTTGAGAGATTTGGACGGGAAAGGGCACCAGTCTTGTCGGGGATTCGGAACCCTTCGCGAGAATGGACAAAGTTTCAGCGGGATTTTCAAAATGTTGAAAGGAACTCGAAACATGTCAGCCTTGGTTTTGAGAATCTCTGCCGGAGTTTGAGAGATTTGGATGTGAAAGGGTACCAATCTTGTCGGGGATTGGGAACCCTTCGCGAGAATGTGCAAAGTTTCAGGGGGATTTCCAAAATGTTGAAAGGAACTCGAACCATGTCAACCTTGGTTTTGAGAATCTCTCCCGGAGTTTGAGAGATTTGGACGTGAAAGGGTACCAATCTTGTCGGGGATTGGGAACCCTTCGCGAGAATGTCCAAAGTTTCAGCGAGATTTCCAAAATGTTGAAAGGAACTCGAAACATGTCAACCTTGGTTTTGAGAATCTCTCCCGGAGTTTGAGAGATTTGGACGTGAAAGGGTACCAATCTTGTCGGGGACTGGGAACCCTTCGCCAGAATGTCCATAGTTTCAGCGGGATTTCCAAAATGTTGAAAGGAACTCGAAACATGTCAACCTTGGTTTTGAGAATCTCTGCCGGAGTTTGAGAGATTTGGACGTGAAAGGGTACCAATCTTGTCGGGGATCGGGAACCCTTCGCGACAATGTCCAAAGTTTCAGCGGGATTTCCAAAATGTTGAAAGGAACTCGAAACATGTCGACCTTGGTTTTGAGAATCTCTGCCGGAGTTTGAGAGATTTGGACGTGAAAGCGTACCAATCTTGTCGGGGATTGGGAACCCTTCGCGAGAATGTCCAAAGTTTCAGCGGGATTTCCAAAATGTTGAAAGGAACTCGAAACATGTCAACCTTGGTTTTGAGAATCTCTCCCTGAGTTTGAGAGATTTGGACGTGAAAGGGTACCAATCTTGTCGGGGATTGGGAACCCTTCGCGAGAATGTCCAAAGTTTCAGCGGGATTTCCAAAATGTTGAAAGGAACTGGAAACCTGTCAAGCTTGGTTTTGAGAATCTCTCCCGGAGTTTGAGAGATTTGGACGTGAAAGGGCACCAGTCTTGTCGGGGATTGGGAACCCTTCGCGAGAATGTCCAAAGTTTCAGCGGGATTTCCAAAATGTTGAAAGGAACTCGAAACATGTCAACCTTGGTTTTGAGAATCTCTCCCGGAGTTTGAGAGATTTGGACGTGAAAGGGTACCAATCTTGTCGGGGATCGGGAACCCTTCGCGACAATGTCCAAAGTTTCAGCGGGATTTCCAAAATGTTGAAAGGAACTCGAAACATGTCAACCTTGGTTTTGAGAATCTCTCCCGGACTTTGAGAGATTTGGACGTGAAAGCGTACCAATCTTGTCGGGGATTGGGAGCCCTTCACGAGAATGTCCAAAGTTTCAGCGGGATTTCCAAAATGTTGAGAGGAACTCGAAACATGTCAACCTTGGTTTTGAGAATCTCTCCCGGACTTTGAGAGATTTGGACGTGAAAGGGTACCAATCTTGTCGGGGATTGGGAACCCTTCGCGAGAATGTCCAAAGTTTCAGCGGGATTTCCAAAATGTTGAAAGGAACTCGAAACATGTCAACCTTGGTTTTGAGAATCTCTCCCGGAGTTTGAGAGATTTGGACGTGAATGGGTACCAGTCTTGTCGGGGATTGGGAACCCTTCGCGAGAATGTCCAAAGTTTCAGCGGGATTTCCAAAATGTTGAAAGGAACTCGAAACATGTCAACCTTGGTTTTGAGAATCTCTCCCGGAGTTTGAGAGATTTGGACGTGAAAGGGTACCAGTCTTGTCGGGGATTGGGAACCCTTCGCGAGAATGTCCAAAGTTTCAGGGGGATTTCCAAAATGTTGAAAGGAACTCAAAACATGTCAACCTTGGTTTTGAGAATCTCTCACGGAGTTTGAGAGATTTGGACGTGAAAGCGTACCAATCTTGTCGGGGATTGGGAACCCTTCGCCAGAATGTCCAAAGTTTCAGCGAGATTTCCACAATGTTGAAAGGAACTCGAAACATGTCAACCTTGGTTTTGAGAATCTCTCCCGGAGTTTGAGAGATTTGGACGTGAAAGGGTACCAATCTTGTCGGGGACTGGGAACCCTTCGCCAGAATGTCCAAAATTTCAGCGGGATTTCCAAAATGTTGACAGTAACTGGAAACATGTCAACCTTGGTTTTGAGAATCTCTCCCGGACTTTGAGAGATTTGGACGTGAAAGGGTACCAATCTTGTCGGGGATAGGGAACCCTTCGCGACAATGTCCAAAGTTTCAGCGGGATTTCCAAAATGTTGAAAGGAACTCGAAACATGTCAACCTTGGTTTTGAGAATCTCTCCCGGACTTTGAGAGATTTGGACGTGAAAGGGTACCAATCTTGTCGGGGATTGGGAACCCTTCGCGAGAATGTCCAAAGTTTCAGCGGGATTTCCAAAATGTTGAAAGGAACTCGAAACATGTCAACCTTGGTTTTGAGAATCTCTCCCGGACTTTGAGAGATTTGGACGTGAAAGGGTACCAATCTTGTCGGGGATTGGGAACCCTTCGCGAGAATGTCCAAAGTTTCAGCGGGATTTCCAAAATGTTGAAAGGAACTCGAAACATGTCAACCTTGGTTTTGAGAATCTCTCCCGGAGTTTGAGAGATTTGGACGTGAAAGGGTACCAGTCTTGTCGGGGATTGGGAACCTTTCGCGAGAATGTCCAAAGTTTCAGCGGGATTTCCAAAATGTTGAAAGGAACTCGAAACATGTCAACCTTGGTTTTGAGAATCTCTCCCGGACTTTGAGAGATTTGGACGTGAAAGGGTACCAATCTTGTCGGCGATTGGGAACCCTTCGCGAGAATGTCCAAAGTTTCAGCGGGATTTCCAAAATGTTGAAAGGAACTCGAAACATGTCAACCTTGGTTTTGAGAATCTCTGCCGGAGTTTGAGAGATTTGGACGTGAAAGGGTACCAATCTTGTCGGGGATCGGGAACCCTTCGCGACAATGTCCAAAGTTTCAGCGGGATTTCCAAAATGTTGAAAGGAACTCGAAACATGTCGATCTTGGTTTTGAGAATCTCTCCCGGAGTTTGAGAGATTTGGACGTGAAAGCGTACCAATCTTGTCGGGGATTGGGAACCCTTCGCGAGAATGTCCAAAGTTTCAGCGGGATTTCCAAAATGTTGAAAGGAACTCGAAACATGTCAACCTTGGTTTTGAGAATCTCTGCCGGAGTTTGAGAGATTTGGATGTGAAAGGGTACCAATCTTGTCGGGGATTGGGAACCCTTCGCGAGAATGTGCAAAGTTTCAGGGGGATTTCCAAAATGTTGAAAGGAACTCAAAACATGTCAACCTTGGTTTTGAGAATCTCTCCCGGACTTTGAGAGATTTGGACGTGAAAGGGTACCAATCTTGTCGGGGATTGGGAACCCTTCGCGAGAATGTCCAAAGTTTCAGCGGGATTTCCAAAATGTTGAAAGGAACTCGAAACATGTCAACCTTGGTTTTGAGAATCTCTCCCGGACTTTGAGAGATTTGGACGTGAAAGGGTACCAATCTTGTCGGGGATCGGGAACCCTTCGCGACAATGTCCAAAGTTTCAGCGGGATTTCCAAAATGTTGAAAGGAACTCGAAACATGTCAACCTTGGTTTTGAGAATCTCTCCCTGAGTTTGAGAGATTTGGACGTGAAAGGGCACCAACCTTGTCGGGGATTGGGAACCCTTCGCGAGAACGGACAAAGTTTCAGCGGGATTTCCAAAATGTTGAAAGGAACTCGAAACATGTCAACCTTGGTTTTGAGAATCTCTGCCGGAGTTTGAGAGATTTGGACGTGAAAGGGTACCAATCTTGTCGGGGATTGGGAACCCTTCGCGAGAATGTCCAAAGTTTCAGCGAGATTTCCAAAATGTTGAAAGGAACTCGAAACATGTCAACCTTGGTTTTGAGAATCTCTCCCGGAGTTTGAGAGATTTGGACGTGAAAGGGTACCAATCTTGTCGGGGACTGGGAACCCTTCGCCAGAATGTCCAAAGTTTCAGCGGGATTTCCAAAATGTTGAAAGGAACTCGAAACATGTCAACCTTGGTTTTGAGAATCTCTCCCGGAGTGTGAGAGATTTGGACGTGAAAGGGTACCAATCTTGTCGGGGATCGGGAACCCTTCGCGACAATGTCCAAAGTTTCAGCGGGATTTCCAAAATGTTGAAAGGAACTCGAAACATGTCAACCTTGGTTTTGAGAATCTCTCCCGGACTTTGAGAGATTTGGACGTGAAAGCGTACCAATCTTGTCGGGGATTGGGAGCCCTTCACGAGAATGTCCAAAGTTTCAGCGGGATTTCCAAAATGTTGAGAGGAACTCGAAACATGTCAACCTTGGTTTTGAGAATCTCTCCCGGACTTTGAGAGATTTGGACGTGAAAGGGTACCAATCTTGTCGGGGATTGGGAACCCTTCGCGAGAATGTCCAAAGTTTCAGCGGGATTTCCAAAATGTTGAAAGGAACTCGAAACATGTCAACCTTGGTTTTGAGAATCTCTCCCGGAGTTTGAGAGATTTGGACGTGAATGGGTACCAGTCTTGTCGGGGATTGGGAACCCTTCGCGAGAATGTCCAAAGTTTCAGCGGGATTTCCAAAATGTTGAAAGGAACTCGAAACATGTCAACCTTGGTTTTGAGAATCTCTCCCGGAGTTTGAGAGATTTGGACGTGAAAGGGTACCAATCTTGTCGGGATTGGGAACCCTTCGCGAGAATGTCCAAAGTTTCAGGGGGATTTCCAAAATGTTGAAAGGAACTCAAAACATGTCAACCTTGGTTTTGAGAATCTCTCACGGAGTTTGAGAGATTTGGACGTGAAAGCGTACCAATCTTGTCGGGGATTGGGAACCCTTCGCAAGAATGTCCAAAGTTTCAGCGGGATTTCCAAAATGTTGAAAGGAACTCGAAACATGTCAACCTTGGTTTTGAGAATCTCTCCCGGAGTTTGAGAGATTTGCACGTGAAAGGGTACCAATCTTGTCGGGGACTGGGAACCCTTCGCCAGAATGTCCAAAGTTTCAGCGGGATTTCCAAAATGTTGAAAGGAACTCGAAACATGTCGACCTTGGTTTTGAGAATCTCTCCCGGAGTTTGAGAGATTTGGACGTGAAAGCGTACCAATCTTGTCGGGGATTGGGAACCCTTCACGACAATGTCCAAAGTTTCAGCGGGATTTCCAAAATGTTGAAAGGAACTCGAAACATGTCGACCTTGGTTTTGAGAATCTCTCCCGGAGTTTGAGAGATTTGGACGTGAAAGCGTATTAATCTTGTCGGGGATTGGGAACCCTTCGCGAGAATGTCCAAAGTTTCAGCGGGATTTCCAAAATGTTGAAAGGAACTGGAAAGCTGTCAACCTTGGTTTTGAGAATCTCTCCCTGAGTTTGAGAGATTTGGACGTGAAAGGGTACCAA
The DNA here is from genome assembly GCF_964273445.1 of Streptopelia decaocto. Taxonomy (NCBI): domain Eukaryota; kingdom Metazoa; phylum Chordata; class Aves; order Columbiformes; family Columbidae; genus Streptopelia; species Streptopelia decaocto. The sequence continues at coordinate 82,300 of NW_028117013.1, read as the reverse complement.
CCTTATCGGGGATTGGGAACCCTTCGCGAGAATGTCCAAAGTTTCAGCGGGATTTCCAAAATGTTGAAAGGAACTCGAAACATGTCAAGCTTGGTTTTGAGAATCTCTCCCGGAGTTTGAGAGATTTGGACGTGAAAGGGTACCAGTCTTGTCGGGGATTGGGAACCCTTCGCGAGAATGTCCAAAGTTTCAGGGGGATTTCCAAAATGTTGAAAGGAACTCAAAACATGTCAACCTTGGTTTTGAGAATCTCTCACGGAGTTTGAGAGATTTGGACGTGAAAGCGTACCAATCTTGTCGGGGATTGGGAACCCTTCGCAAGAATGTCCAAAGTTTCAGCGGGATTTCCAAAATGTTGAAAGGAACTCGAAACATGTCAACCTTGGTTTTGAGAATCTCTCCCGGAGTTTGAGAGATTTGGACGTGAAAGGGTACCAATCTTGTCGGGGACTGGGAACCCTTCGCCAGAATGTCCAAAGTTTCAGCGGGATTTCCAAAATGTTGAAAGGAACTCGAAACATGTCAACCTTGGTTTTGAGAATCTCTCCCGGAGTTTGAGAGATTTGGACGTGAAAGGGTACCAACCTTGTCGGGGATTGGGAACCCTTCGCGAGAATGTCCAAAGTTTCAGCGGGATTTCCAAAATGTTGAAAGGAACTCGAAACATGTCAACCTTGGTTTTGAGAATCTCTCCCGGAGTTTGAGAGATTTGGACGTGAAAGGGTACCAACCTTGTCGGGGATTGGGAACCCTTCGCGAGAATGTCCAAAGTTTCAGCGGGATTTCCAAAATGTTGAAAGGAACTCGAAACATGTCAACCTTGGTTTTGAGAATCTCTCCCGGACTTTGAGAGATTTGGACGTGAAAGGGTACCAATCTTGTCGGGGATTGGGAACCCTTCGCGAGAATGTCCAAAGTTTCAGCGGGATTTCCAAAATGTTGAAAGGAACTCGAAACATGTCAACCTTGGTTTTGAGAATCTCTCCCGGAGTTTGAGAGATTTGGACGTGAAAGGGTACCAGTCTTGTCGGGGATTGGGAACCCTTCGCGAGAATGTCCAAAGTTTCAGCGGGATTTCCAAAATGTTGAAATGAACTCGAACCATGTCAACCTTGGTTTTGAGAATCTCTCCCGGAGTTTGAGAGATTTGCACGTGAAAGGGTACCAATCTTGTCGGGGATAGGGAACCCTTCGCGACAATGTCCAAAGTTTCAGCGGGATTTCCAAAATGTTGAAAGGAACTCGAAACATGTCAACCTTGGTTTTGAGAATCTCTGCCGGAGTTTGAGAGATTTGGACGTGAAAGGGTACCAATCTTGTCGGGGATCGGGAACCCTTCGCGAGAATGTCCAAAGTTTCAGCAGGATTTCCAAAATGTTGAAAGGAACTCGAAACATGTCGACCTTGGTTTTGAGAATCTCTCCCGGAGTTTGAGAGATTTGGACGTGAAAGCGTACCAATCTTGTCGGGGATTGGGAACCCTTCACGACAATGTCCAAAGTTTCAGCGGGATTTCCAAAATGTTGAAAGGAACTCGAAACATGTCGACCTTGGTTTTGAGAATCTCTCCCGGAGTTTGAGAGATTTGGACGTGAAAGCGTATTAATCTTGTCGGGGATTGGGAACCCTTCGCGAGAATGTCCAAAGTTTCAGCGGGATTTCCAAAATGTTGAAAGGAACTGGGAAGCTGTCAACCTTGGTTTTGAGAATCTCTCCCGGAGTTTGAGAGATTTGGACGTGAAAGGGTACCAACCTTATCGGGGATTGGGAACCCTTCGCGAGAATGTCCAAAGTTTCAGCGGGATTTCCAAAATGTTGAAAGGAACTCGAAACATGTCAAGCTTGGTTTTGAGAATCTCTCCCGGAGTTTGAGAGATTTGGACGTGAAAGGGTACCAATCTTGTCGGGATTGGGAACCCTTCGCGAGAATGTCCAAAGTTTCAGGGGGATTTCCAAAATGTTGAAAGGAACTCAAAACATGTCAACCTTGGTTTTGAGAATCTCTCACGGAGTTTGAGAGATTTGGACGTGAAAGCGTACCAGTCTTGTCGGGGATTGGGAACCCTTCGCAAGAATGTCCAAAGTTTCAGCGGGATTTCCAAAATGTTGAAAGGAACTCGAAACATGTCAACCTTGGTTTTGAGAATCTCTCCCGGAGTTTGAGAGATTTGGACGTGAAAGGGTACCAATCTTGTCGGGGACTGGGAACCCTTCGCGAGAATGTCCAAAGTTTCAGCGGGATTTCCAAAATGTTGAAAGGAACTCGAAACATGTCAACCTTGGTTTTGAGAATCTCTCCCCGACTTTGAGAGATTTGGACGTGAAAGTGTACCAACCTTGTCGGGGATTGGGAACCCTTCGCGAGAATGTCCCAAGTTTCAGCGGGATTTCCAAAATGTTGAAAGGAACTCGAAACATGTCAACCTTGGTTTTGAGAATCTCTCCCGGAGTTTGAGAGACTTGGACGTGAAAGGGTACCAGTCTTGTCGGGGATTGGGAACCCTTCGCGAGAATGTCCAAAGTTTCAGCGGGATTTCCAAAATGTTGAAAGGAACTCGAAACATGTCAAGCTTGGTTTTGAGAATCTCTGCCGGAGTTTGAGAGATTTGGACGTGAAAGGGTACCAGTCTTGTCGGGGATTGGGAACCCTTCGCGAGAATGTCCAAAGTTTCAGCGGGATTTCCAAAATGTTGAAAGGAACTCGAAACATGTCAACCTTGGTTTTGAGAATCTCTCCCGGACTTTGAGAGATTTGGACGTGAAAGGGTACCAATCTTGTCGGGGATCGGGAACCCTTCGCGACAATGTCCAAAGTTTCAGCGGGATTTCCAAAATGTTGAAAGGAACTCGAAACATGTCGACCTTGGTTTTGAGAATCTCTCCCGGAGTTTGAGAGATTTGGACGTGAAAGGGCACCAGTCTTGTCGGGGATTCGGAACCCTTCGCGAGAATGGACAAAGTTTCAGCGGGATTTCCAAAATGTTGAAAGGAACTCGAAACATGTCAACCTTGGTTTTGAGAATCTCTGCCGGAGTTTGAGAGATTTGGACGTGAAAGGGTACCAATCTTGTCGGGGACTGGGAACCCTTCGCCAGAATGTCCAAAGTTTCAGCGGGATTTCCAAAATGTTGAAAGGAACTCGAAACATGTCAACCTTGGTTTTGAGAATCTCTGCCGGAGTTTGAGAGATTTGGACGTGAAAGGGTACCAATCTTGTCGGGGATCGGGAACCCTTCGCGACAATGTCCAAAGTTTCAGCGGGATTTCCAAAATGTTGAAAGGAACTCGAACCATGTCAACCTTGGTTTTGAGAATCTCTCCCGGAGTTTGAGAGATTTGGACGTGAAAGCGTACCAATCTTGTCGGGGATTGGGAACCCTTCACGAGAATGTCCAAAGTTTCAGCGGGATTTCCAAAATGTTGAAAGGAACTCGAAACATGTCAACCTTGGTTTTGAGAATCTCTCCCGGACTTTGAGAGATATGGATGTGAAAGGGTACCAATCTTGTCGGGGATTGGGAACCCTTCGCGAGAATGTCCAAAGTTTCAGCGGGATTTCCAAAATGTTGAAAGGAACTCGAAACATGTCAACCTTGGTTTTGAGAATCTCTCCCGGAGTTTGAGAGATTTGGACGTGAAAGGGTACCAGTCTTGTCGGGGATTGGGAACCCTTCGCGAGAATGTCCAAAGTTTCAGCGGGATTTCCACAATGTTGAAAGGAACTCGAACCATGTCAACCTTGGTTTTGAGAATCTCTCCCGGAGTTTGAGATATATGCACGTGAAAGGGTACCAATCTTGTCGGGGGCTGGGAACCCTTCACCAGAATGTCCAAAGTTTCAGCGGGATTTCCAAAATGTTGAAAGGAACTCGAAACATGTCAACCTTGGTTTTGAGAATCTCTCCCGGACTTTGAGAGATTTGGACGTGAAAGGGTACCAATCTTGTCGGGGATCGGGAACCCTTCGCGACAATGTCCAAAGTTTCAGCGGGATTTCCAAAATGTTGAAAGGAACTCGAAACATGTCGACCTTGGTTTTGAGAATCTCTCCCGGAGTTTGAGAGATTTGGACGTGAAAGCGTACCAATCTTGTCGGGGATTGGGAACCCTTCACGACAATGTCCAAAGTTTCAGCGGGATTTCCAAAATGTTGAAAGGAACTCGAAACATGTCGACCTTGGTTTTGAGAATCTCTCCCGGAGTTTGAGAGATTTGGACGTGAAAGCGTATTAATCTTGTCGGGGATTGGGAACCCTTCGCGAGAATGTCCAAAGTTTCAGCGGGATTTCCAAAATGTTGAAAGGAACTGGAAAGCTGTCAACCTTGGTTTTGAGAATCTCTCCCTGAGTTTGAGAGATTTGGACGTGAAAGGGTACCAACCTTATCGGGGATTGGGAACCCTTCGCGAGAATGTCCAAAGTTTCAGCGGGATTTCCAAAATGTTGAAAGTAACTCGAAACATGTCAAGCTTGGTTTTGAGAATCTCTCCCGGAGTTTGAGAGATTTGGACGTGAAAGGGTACCAATCTTGTCGGGATTGGGAACCCTTCGCAAGAATGTCCAAAGTTTCAGGGGGATTTCCAAAATGTTGAAAGGAACTCGAAACATGTCAACCTTGGTTTTGAGAATCTCTCCCGGAGTTTGAGAGATTTGGACTTGAAAGGGGACCAGTCTTGCCGGGGATTGGGAACCTTTCGCGAGAATGTCCAAAGTTTCAGCGGGATTTCCAAAATGTTGAAAGGAACTCGAACCATGTCAACCTTGGTTTTGAGAATCTCTGCCGGAGTTTGAGAGATTTGGACGTGAAAGGGTACCAGTCTTGTCGGGGATTGGGAACCCTTCGCCAGAATGTCCAAAGTTTCAGGGGGATTTCCAAAATGTTGAAACGAACTCGAAACATGTCAACCTTGGTTTTGAGAATCTCTCCCGGAGTTTGAGAGATTTGGACGTGAAAGGGTACCAATCTTGTCGGGGATTGGGAACCCTTCGCCAGAATGTCCAAAGTTTCAGCGGGATTTCCAAAATGTTGAAATGAACTCGAAACATGTCAACTTTGGTTTTGAGAATCTCTCCCGGAGTTTGAGAGATTTGGACGTGAAAGGGTACCAATCTTGTCGGGGATTGGGAACCCTTCGCGAGAATGTCCAAAGTTTCAGCGGGATTTCCAAAATGTTGAAAGGAACTCGAAACATGTCAACCTTGGTTTTGAGAATCTCTCCCGGAGTTTGAGAGATTTGGACGTGAAAGGGTACCAGTCTTGTCGGGGATTGGGAACCCTTCGCGAGAATGTCCAAAGTTTCAGCGGGATTTCCAAAATGTTGAAAGGAACTCGAAACATGTCAACCTTGGTTTTGAGAATCTCTCCCGGACTTTGAGAGATTTGGACGTGAAAGGGTACCAATCTTGTCGGGGACTGGGAACCCTTCGCGAGAATGTCCAAAGTTTCAGCGGGATTTCCAAAATGTTGAAAGGAACTCGAAACATGTCACCCTCGGTTTTGAGAATCTCTCCCGGAGTTGGAGAGATTTGGACGTGAAAGGGTACCAATCTTGTCGGGGATTGGGAACCCTTCGCGAGAATGTCCAAAGTTTCAGCGGGATTTCCAAAATGTTGAAAGGAACTCGAAACATGTCAACCTTGGTTTTGAGAATCTCTCCCGGAGTTTGAGAGATTTGGACGTGAAAGGGTACCAGTCTTGTCGGGGATTGGGAACCCTTCGCGAGAATGTCCAAAGTTTCAGCGGGATTTCCAAAATGTTGAAAGGAACTCGAACCATGTCAACCTTGGTTTTGAGAATCTCTCCCGGAGTTTGAGAGATTTGCACGTGAAAGGGTACCAATCTTGTCGGGGGCTGGGAACCCTTCACCAGAATGTCCAAAGTTTCAGCGGGATTTCCAAAATGTTGAAAGGAACTCGAAACATGTCAACATTGGTTTTGAGAATCTCTCCCGGAGTTTGAGAGATTTGGACGTGAAAGGGTACCAATCTTGTCGGGGATCGGGAACCCTTCGCGACAATGTCCAAAGTTTCAGCGGGATTTCCAAAATGTTGAAAGGAACTCGAAACATGTCAACCTTGGTTTTGAGAATCTCTCCCGGAGTTTGAGAGATTTGGACGTGAAAGCGTACCAATCTTGTCGGGGATTGGGAACCCTTCGCGACAATGTCCAAAGTTTCAGCGGGATTTCCAAAATGTTGAAAGGAACTCGAAACATGTCGACCTTGGTTTTGAGAATCTCTCCCGGAGTTTGAGAGATTTGGACGTGAAAGCGTACCAATCTTGTCGGGGATTGGGAACCCTTCACGACAATGTCCAAAGTTTCAGCGGGATTTCCAAAATGTTGAAAGGAACTCGAAACATGTCGACCTTGGTTTTGAGAATCTCTCCCGGAGTTTGAGAGATTTGGACGTGAAAGCGTATTAATCTTGTCGGGGATTGGGAACCCTTCGCGAGAATGTCCAAAGTTTCAGCGGGATTTCCAAAATGTTGAAAGGAACTGGAAAGCTGTCAACCTTGGTTTTGAGAATCTCTCCCTGAGTTTGAGAGATTTGGACGTGAAAGGGTACCAACCTTATCGGGGATTGGGAACCCTTCGCGAGAATGTCCAAAGTTTCAGCGGGATTTCCAAAATGTTGAAAGTAACTCGAAACATGTCAAGCTTGGTTTTGAGAATCTCTCCCGGAGTTTGAGAGATTTGGACGTGAAAGGGTACCAATCTTGTCGGGATTGGGAACCCTTCGCAAGAATGTCCAAAGTTTCAGGGGGATTTCCAAAATGTTGAAAGGAACTCGAAACATGTCAACCTTGGTTTTGAGAATCTCTCCCGGAGTTTGAGAGATTTGGACTTGAAAGGGGACCAGTCTTGCCGGGGATTGGGAACCTTTCGCGAGAATGTCCAAAGTTTCAGCGGGATTTCCAAAATGTTGAAAGGAACTCGAACCATGTCAACCTTGGTTTTGAGAATCTCTGCCGGAGTTTGAGAGATTTGGACGTGAAAGGGTACCAATCTTGTCGGGGATTGGGAACCCTTCGCGAGAATGTCCAAAGTTTCAGCAGGATTTCCAAAATGTTGAAAGGAACTCGAAACATGTCACCCTCGGTTTTGAGAATCTCTCCCGGAGTTTGAGAGATTTGGACGTGAAAGGGTACCAGTCTTGTCGGGGATTGGGAACCCTTCGCCAGAATGTCCAAAGTTTCAGGGGGATTTCCAAAATGTTGAAACGAACTCGAAACATGTCAACCTTGGTTTTGAGAATCTCTCCCGGAGTTTGAGAGATTTGGACGTGAAAGGGTACCAATCTTGTCGGGGATTGGGAACCCTTCGCCAGAATGTCCAAATTTTCAGCGGGATTTCCAAAATGTTGAAATGAACTCGAAACATGTCAACTTTGGTTTTGAGAATCTCTCCCGGAGTTTGAGAGATTTGGACGTGAAAGGGTACCAATCTTGTCGGGGATTGGGAACCCTTCGCGAGAATGTCCAAAGTTTCAGCGGGATTTCCAAAATGTTGAAAGGAACTCGAAACATGTCAACCTTGGTTTTGAGAATCTCTCCCGGAGTTTGAGAGATTTGGACGTGAAAGGGTACCAGTCTTGTCGGGGATTGGGAACCCTTCGCGAGAATGTCCAAAGTTTCAGCGGGATTTCCAAAATGTTGAAAGGAACTCGAAACATGTCAACCTTGGTTTTGAGAATCTCTCCCGGACTTTGAGAGATTTGGACGTGAAAGGGTACCAATCTTGTCGGGGACTGGGAACCCTTCGCGAGAATGTCCAAAGTTTCAGCGGGATTTCCAAAATGTTGAAAGGAACTCGAAACATGTCACCCTCGGTTTTGAGAATCTCTCCCGGAGTTGGAGAGATTTGGACGTGAAAGGGTACCAATCTTGTCGGGGATTGGGAACCCTTCGCGAGAATGTCCAAAGTTTCAGCGGGATTTCCAAAATGTTGAAAGGAACTCGAAACATGTCAACCTTGGTTTTGAGAATCTCTCCCGGAGTTTGAGAGATTTGGACGTGAAAGGGTACCAGTCTTGTCGGGGATTGGGAACCCTTCGCGAGAATGTCCAAAGTTTCAGCGGGATTTCCAAAATGTTGAAAGGAACTCGAACCATGTCAACCTTGGTTTTGAGAATCTCTCCCGGAGTTTGAGAGATTTGCACGTGAAAGGGTACCAATCTTGTCGGGGGCTGGGAACCCTTCACCAGAATGTCCAAAGTTTCAGCGGGATTTCCAAAATGTTGAAAGGAACTCGAAACATGTCAACATTGGTTTTGAGAATCTCTCCCGGAGTTTGAGAGATTTGGACGTGAAAGGGTACCAATCTTGTCGGGGATCGGGAACCCTTCGCGACAATGTCCAAAGTTTCAGCGGGATTTCCAAAATGTTGAAAGGAACTCGAAACATGTCAACCTTGGTTTTGAGAATCTCTCCCGGAGTTTGAGAGATTTGGACGTGAAAGCGTACCAATCTTGTCGGGGATTGGGAACCCTTCACGACAATGTCCAAAGTTTCAGCGGGATTTCCAAAATGTTGAAAGGAACTCGAAACATGTCAACCTTGGTTTTGAGAATCTCTCCCGGAGTTTGAGAGATTTGGACGTGAAAGGGTACCAATCTTGTCGGGGATTGGGAACCCTTCGCGACAATGTCTAAAGTTTCAGTGGGATTTCCAAAATGTTGAAATGAACTCGAACCATGTCAACTTTGGTTTTGAGAATCTCTCCCGGAGTTTGAGAGATTTGGACGTGAAAGGGTACCAATCTTGTCGGGGATTGGGAACCCTTCGCGAGAATGTCCAAAGTTTCAGCGGGATTTCCAAAATGTTGAAAGGAACTCGAAACATGTCAACCTTGGTTTTGAGAATCTCTCCCGGAGTTTAAGAGATTTGGACGTGAAAGGGTACCAGTCTTGTCGGGGATTGGGAACCCTTCGCGAGAATGTCCAAAGTTTCAGCGGGATTTCCAAAATGTTGAAAGGAACTCGAAACATGTCAACCTTGGTTTTGAGAATCTCTCCCGGAGTTTGAGAGATTTGGACGTGAAAGGGTACCAATCTTGTCGGGGACTGGGAACCCTTCGCCAGCATGTCCAAAGTTTCAGCGGGATTTCCAAAATGTTGAAAGGAACTCGAAACATGTCAACCTTGGTTTTGAGAATCTCTCCCGGACTTTGAGAGATTTGGACGTGAAAGGGTACCAATCTTGTCGGGGATCGGGAACCCTTCGCGAGAATGTCCAAAGTTTCAGCGGGATTTCCAAAATGTTGAAAGGAACTCGAAACATGTCAACCTTGGTTTTGAGAATCTCTCCCGGAGTTTGAGAGATTTGGACGTGAAAGCGTACCAATCTTGTCGGGGATTGGGAACCCTTCACGAGAATGTCCAAAGTTTCAGCGGGATTTCCAAAATGTTGAAAGGAACTCGAAACATGTCAACCTTGGTTTTGAGAATCTCTCCCGGAGTTTGAGAGATTTGGACGTGAAAGTGTACCAGTCTTGTCGGGGATTGGGAACCCTTCGCGAGAATGTCCAAAGTTTCAGCGGGATTTCCAAAATGTTGAAAGGAACTGGAAACATGTCAACCTTGGTTTTGAGAATCTCTCCCGGAGTTTGAGAGATTTGGACGTGAAAGGGTACCAATCTTGTCGGGGACTGGGAACCCTTCGCCAGAATGTCCAAAGTTTCAGCGGGATTTCCAAAATGTTGAAAGGAACTCGAAACATGTCAACCTTGGTTTTGAGAATCTCTCCCGGAGTTTGAGAGATTTGGACGTGAAAGGGTACCAATCTTGTCGGGGACTGGGAACCCTTCGCGACAATGTCCAAAGTTTCAGCGGGATTTCCAAAATGTTGAAAGGAACTCGAAACATGTCAACCTTGGTTTTGAGAATCTCTCCCGGAGTTTGAGAGATTTGGACGTGAAAGCGTACCAATCTTGTCGGGGATTGGGAACCCTTCACGACAATGTCCAAAGTTTCAGCGGGATTTCCAAAATGTTGAAAGGAACTCGAAACATGTCAACCTTGGTTTTGAGAATCTCTCCCGGACTTTGAGAGATATGGATGTGAAAGGGTACCAATCTTGTCGGGGATCGGGAACCCTTCGCGACAATGTCCAAAGTTTCAGCGGGATTTCCAAAATGTTGAAAGGAACTCGAAACATGTCGACCTTGGTTTTGAGAATCTCTCCCGGAGTTTGAGAGATTTGGACGTGAAAGCGTACCAATCTTGTCGGGGATTGGGAACCCTTCGCGAGAATGTCCAAAGTTTCAGCGGGATTTCCAAAATGTTGAAAGGAACTCGAAACATGTCGACCTTGGTTTTGAGAATCTCTCCCGGAGTTTGAGAGATTTGGACGTGAAAGCGTATTAATCTTGTCGGGGATTGGGAACCCTTCGCGAGAATGTCCAAAGTTTCAGCGGGATTTCCAAAATGTTGAAAGGAACTCGAACCATGTCAACCTTGGTTTTGAGAATCTCTCCCGGAGTTTGAGAGATTTGCACGTGAAAGGGTACCAATCTTGTCGGGGATTGGGAACCCTTCGCGAGAATGTCCAAAGTTTCAGCGGGATTTCCAAAATGTTGAAAGGAACTCGAAACATGTCAAGCTTGGTTTTGAGAATCTCTCCCGGAGTTTGAGAGATTTGGACGTGAAAGGGTACCAATCTTGTCGGGATTGGGAACCCTTCGCGAGAATGTCCAAAGTTTCAGGGGGATTTCCAAAATGTTGAAAGGAACTCAAAACATGTCAACCTTGGTTTTGAGAATCTCTCACGGAGTTTGAGAGATTTGGACGTGAAAGCGTACCAATCTTGTCGGGGATTGGGAACCCTTCGCAAGAATGTCCAAAGTTTCAGCGGGATTTCCAAAATGTTGAAAGGAACTCGAAACATGTCAACCTTGGTTTTGAGAATCTCTCCCGGAGTTTGAGAGATTTGGACGTGAAAGGGTACCAATCTTGTCGGGAACTGGGAACCCTTCGCCAGAATGTCCAAAGTTTCAGCGGGATTTCCAAAATGTTGAAAGGAACTCGAAACATGTCAACCTTGGTTTTGAGAATCTCTCCCGGAGTTTGAGAGATTTGGACGTGAAAGGGTACCAACCTTGTCGGGGATTGGGAACCCTTCGCGAGAATGTCCAAAGTTTCAGCGGGATTTCCAAAATGTTGAAAGGAACTCGAAACATGTCAACCTTGGTTTTGAGAATCTCTCCCGGACTTTGAGAGATTTGGACGTGAAAGGGTACCAATCTTGTCGGGGATCGGGAACCCTTCGCGACAATGTCCAAAGTTTCAGCGGGATTTCCAAAATGTTGAAAGGAACTCGAAACATGTCGACCTTGGTTTTGAGAATCTCTCCCGGAGTTTGAGAGATTTGGACGTGAAAGCGTACCAATCTTGTCGGGGATTGGGAACCCTTCACGACAATGTCCAAAGTTTCAGCGGGATTTCCAAAATGTTGAAAGGAACTCGAAACATGTTGACCTTGGTTTTGAGAATCTCTCCCGGAGTTTGAGAGATTTGGACGTGAAAGCGTATTAATCTTGTCGGGGATTGGGAACCCTTCGCGAGAATGTCCAAAGTTTCAGCGGGATTTCCAAAATGTTGAAAGGAACTGGAAAGCTGTCAACCTTGGTTTTGAGAATCTCTCCCTGAGTTTGAGAGATTTGGACGTGAAAGGGTACCAACCTTATCGGGGATTGGGAACCCTTCGCGAGAATGTCCAAAGTTTCAGCGGGATTTCCAAAATGTTGAAAGGAACTCGAAACATGTCAAGCTTGGTTTTGAGAATCTCTCCCGGAGTTTGAGAGATTTGGACGTGAAAGGGTACCAATCTTGTCGGGATTGGGAACCCTTCGCGAGAATGTCCAAAGTTTCAGCGGGATTTCCAAAATGTTGAAAGGAACTCAAAACATGTCAACCTTGGTTTTGAGAATCTCTCACGGAGTTTGAGAGATTTGGACGTGAAAGGGTACCAGTCTTGTCGGGGATTGGGAACCCTTCGCAAGAATGTCCAAAGTTTCAGGGGGATTTCCAAAATGTTGAAAGGAACTCGAAACATGTCAACCTTGGTTTTGAGAATCTCTCCCGGAGTTTGAGAGATTTGGACGTGAAAGTGTACCAATCTTGTCGGGGACTGGGAACCCTTCGCCAGAATGTCCAAAGTTTCAGCGGGATTTCCAAAATGTTGAAAGGAACTCGAAACATGTCAACCTTGGTTTTGAGAATCTCTCCCGGACTTTGAGAGATTTGGACGTGAAAGGGTACCAACCTTGTCGGGGATTGGGAACCCTTCGCGAGAATGTCCCAAGTTTCAGCGGGATTTCCAAAATGTTGAAAGGAACTCGAAACATGTCAACCTTGGTTTTGAGAATCTCTCCCGGAGTTTGAGAGACTTGGACGTGAAAGGGTACCAGTCTTGTCGGGGATTGGGAACCCTTCGCAGGAATGTCCAAAGTTTCAGCGGGATTTCCAAAATGTTGAAAGGAACTCGAAACATGTCACCCTTGGTTTTGAGAATCTCTCACGGAGTTTGAGAGATTTGGACGTGAAAGGGTACCACTCTTGTCGGGGATTGGGAACCCTTCGCGAGAATGTCCAAAGTTTCAGCGGGATTTCCAAAATGTTGAAAGGAACTCGAAACATGTCAACCTTGGTTTTGAGAATCTCTCCCGGAGTTTGAGAGATTTGCACGTGAAAGGGTACCAATCTTGTCGGGGATCGGGAACCCTTCGCGACAATGTCCAAAGTTTCAGCGGGATTTCCAAAATGTTGAAAGGAACTCGAAACATGTCAACCTTGGTTTTGAGAATCTCTCCCTGAGTTTGAGAGATTTGGACGTGAAAGGGCACCAGTCTTGTCGGGGATTGGGAACCCTTCGCGAGAATGTCCAAAGTTTCAGCGGGATTTCCAAAATGTTGAAAGGAACTCGAAACATGTCAACCTTGGTTTTGAGAATCTCTGCCGGAGTTTGAGAGATTTGGACGTGAAAGGGTACCAATCTTGTCGGGGACTGGGAACCCTTCGCCAGAATGTCCAAAGTTTCAGCGGGATTTCCAAAATGTTGAAAGGAACTCGAAACATGTCGACCTTGGTTTTGAGAATCTCTCCCGGAGTTTGAGAGATTTGGACGTGAAAGCGTACCAATCTTGTCGGGGATTGGGAACCCTTCGCGACAATGTCCAAAGTTTCAGCGGGATTTCCAAAATGTTGAAAGGAACTCGAAACATGTCGACCTTGGTTTTGAGAATCTCTCCCGGAGTTTGAGAGATTTGGACGTGAAAGGGTACCAGTCTTGTCGGGGATTGGGAACCCTTCGCGAGAATGTCCAAAGTTTCAGCGGGATTTCCAAAATGTTGAAAGGAACTGGAAAGCTGTCAACCTTGGTTTTGAGAATCTCTCCCGGAGTTTGAGAGATTTGGACGTGAAAGGGTACCAACCTTATCGGGGATTGGGAACCCTTCGCGAGAATGTCCAAAGTTTCAGCGGGATTTCCAAAATGTTGAAAGGAACTCGAAACATGTCAAGCTTGGTTTTGAGAATCTCTCCCGGAGTTTGAGAGATTTGGACGTGAAAGGGTACCAATCTTGTCGGGATTGGGAACCCTTCGCGAGAATGTCCAAAGTTTCAGCGGGATTTCCAAAATGTTGAAAGGAACTCAAAACATGTCAACCTTGGTTGTGAGAATCTCTCACGGAGTTTAAGAGATTTGGACGTGAAAGGGTACCAGTCTTTTCGGGGATTGGGAACCCTTCGCAAGAATGTCCAAAGTTTCAGCGGGATTTCCAAAATGTTGAAAGGAACTCGAAACATGTCAACCTTGGTTTTGAGAATCTCTCCCGGAGTTTGAGAGATTTGGACGTGAAAGTGTACCAATCTTGTCGGGGACTGGGAACCCTTCGCCAGAATGTCCAAAGTTTCAGCGGGATTTCCAAAATGTTGAAAGGAACTCGAAACATGTCAACCTTGGTTTTGAGAATCTCTCCCGGACTTTGAGAGATTTGGACGTGAAAGGGTACCAATCTTGTCGGGGATTGGGAACCCTTCGCGAGAATGTCCCAAGTTTCAGCGGGATTTCCAAAATGTTGAAAGGAACTCGAAACATGTCAACCTTGGTTTTGAGAATCTCTCCCGGAGTTTGAGAGACTTGGACGTGAAAGGGTACCAGTCTTGTCGGGGATTGGGAACCCTTCGCAGGAATGTCCAAAGTTTCAGCGGGATTTCCAAAATGTTGAAAGGAACTCGAAACATGTCACCCTTGGTTTTGAGAATCTCTCACGGAGTTTGAGAGATTTGGACGTGAAAGGGTACCAGTCTTGTCGGGGATTGGGAACCCTTCGCGAGAATGTCCAAAGTTTCAGCGGGATTTCCAAAATGTTGAAAGGAACTCGAAACATGTCAACCTTGGTTTTGAGAATCTCTCCCGGAGTTTGAGAGATTTGCACGTGAAAGGGTACCAATCTTGTCGGGGATCGGGAACCCTTCGCGACAATGTCCAAAGTTTCAGCGGGATTTCCAAAATGTTGAAAGGAACTCGAAACATGTCAACCTTGGTTTTGAGAATCTCTCCCTGAGTTTGAGAGATTTGGACGTGAAAGGGCACCAGTCTTGTCGGGGATTGGGAACCCTTCGCGAGAATGGACAAAGTTTCAGCGGGATTTCCAAAATGTTGAAAGGAACTCGAAACATGTCAACCTTGGTTTTGAGAATCTCTCCCGGAGTTTGAGAGATTTGGACGTGAAAGGGTACCAATCTTGTCGGGGACTGGGAACCCTTCGCCAGAATGTCCAAAGTTTCAGCGGGATTTCCAAAATGTTGAAAGGAACTGGAAACATGTCAACCTTGGTTTTGAGAATCTCTCCCGGAGTTTGAGAGATTTGGACGTGAAAGGGCACCAGTCTTGTCGGGGATTGGGAACCCTTCGCGACAATGTCCAAAGTTTCAGCGGGATTTCCAAAATGTTGAAAGGAACTCGAAACATGTCATCCTTGGTTTTGAGAATCTCTGCCGGAGTTTGAGAGATTTGGATGTGAAAGGGTACCAATCTTGTCGGGGATTGGGAACCCTTCGCGAGAATGTGCAAAGTTTCAGGGGGATTTCCAAAATGTTGAAAGGAACTCAAAACATGTCAACCTTGGTTTTGAGAATCTCTCCCGGAGTTTGAGAGATTTGGACGTGAAAGCGTACCAATCTTGTCGGGGATTGGGAACCCTTCACGAGAATGTCCAAAGTTTCAGCGGGATTTCCAAAATGTTGAAAGGAACTCGAAACATGTCAACCTTGGTTTTGAGAATCTCTCCCGGACTTTGAGAGATTTGGATGTGAAAGGGTACCAATCTTGTCGGGGATTGGGAACCCTTCGCGAGAATGTCCAAAGTTTCAGCGGGATTTCCAAAATGTTGAAAGGAACTCGAAACATGTCAACCTTGGTTTTGAGAATCTCTCCCGGAGTTTGAGAGATTTGGACGTGAAAGGGTACCAGTCTTGTCGGGGATTGGGAACCCTTCGCGAGAATGTCCAAAGTTTCAGCGGGATTTCCAAAATGTTGAAAGGAACTCGAACCATGTCAACCTTGGTTTTGAGAATCTCTCCCGGAGTTTGAGAGATATGCACGTGAAAGGGTACCAATCTTGTCGGGGGCTGGGAACCCTTCACCAGAA
The DNA here is from genome assembly GCF_964273445.1 of Streptopelia decaocto. Taxonomy (NCBI): domain Eukaryota; kingdom Metazoa; phylum Chordata; class Aves; order Columbiformes; family Columbidae; genus Streptopelia; species Streptopelia decaocto. The sequence continues at coordinate 66,652 of NW_028117013.1, read as the reverse complement.
TGTCCAAAGTTTCAGCGGGATTTCCAAAATGTTGAAAGGAACTCGAAACATGTCAACCTTGGTTTTGAGAATCTCTCCCGGACTTTGAGAGATTTGGACGTGAAAGGGTACCAATCTTGTCGGGGATCGGGAACCCTTCGCGACAATGTCCAAAGTTTCAGCGGGATTTCCAAAATGTTGAAAGGAACTCGAAACATGTCAACCTTGGTTTTGAGAATCTCTCCCGGACTTTGAGAGATTTGGATGTGAAAGGGTACCAATCTTGTCGGGGATTGGGAACCCTTCGCGAGAATGTCCAAAGTTTCAGCGGGATTTCCAAAATGTTGAAAGGAACTCGAAACATGTCAACCTTGGTTTTGAGAATCTCTCCCTGAGTTTGAGAGATTTGGACGTGAAAGGGTACCAACCTTATCGGGGACTGGGAACCCTTCGCGAGAATGTCCAAAGTTTCAGCGGGATTTCCAAAATGTTGAAAGGAACTCGAAACATGTCAAGCTTGGTTTTGAGAATCTCTCCCGGAGTTTGATAGATTTGGACGTGAAAGGGTACCAATCTTGTCGGGATTGGGAACCCTTCGCAAGAATGTCCAAAGTTTCAGGGGGATTTCCAAAATGTTGAAAGGAACTCGAAACATGTCAACCTTGGTTTTGAGAATCTCTCCCGGAGTTTGAGAGATTTGGACTTGAAAGGGGACCAGTCTTGCCGGGGATTGGGAACCTTTCGCGAGAATGTCCAAAGTTTCAGCGGGATTTCCAAAATGTTGAAAGGAACTCGAACCACGTCAACCTTGGTTTTGAGAATCTCTGCCGGAGTTTGAGAGATTTGGACGTGAAAGGGTACCAGTCTTGTCGGGGATTGGGAACCCTTCGCGAGAATGTCCAAAGTTTCAGCGGGATTTCCAAAATGTTGAAAGGAACTCGAAACATGTCACCCTCGGTTTTGAGAATCTCTCCCGGAGTTTGAGAGATTTGGACGTGAAAGGGTACCAGTCTTGTCGGGGATTGGGAACCCTTCGCCAGAATGTCCAAAGTTTCAGGGGGATTTCCAAAATGTTGAAACGAACTCGAAACATGTCAACCTTGGTTTTGAGAATCTCTCCCGGAGTTTGAGAGATTTGGACGTGAAAGGGTACCAATCTTGTCGGGGATTGGGAACCCTTCGCCAGAATGTCCAAAGTTTCAGCGGGATTTCCAAAATGTTGAAATGAACTCGAACCATGTCAACTTTGGTTTTGAGAATCTCTCCCGGAGTTTGAGAGATTTGGACGTGAAAGGGTACCAATCTTGTCGGGGATTGGGAACCCTTCGCGAGAATGTCCAAAGTTTCAGGGGGATTTCCAAAATGTTGAAAGGAACTCGAAACATGTCAACCTTGGTTTTGAGAATCTCTCCCGGAGTTTGAGAGATTTGGACGTGAAAGGGTACCAGTCTTGTCGGGGATTGGGAACCCTTCGCGAGAATGTCCAAAGTTTCAGCGGGATTTCCAAAATGTTGAAAGGAACTCGAAACATGTCACCCTCGGTTTTGAGAATCTCTCCCGGAGTTTGAGAGATTTGGACGTGAAAGGGTACCAGTCTTGTCGGGGATTGGGAACCCTTCGCCAGAATGTCCAAAGTTTCAGGGGGATTTCCAAAATGTTGAAACGAACTCGAAACATGTCAACCTTGGTTTTGAGAATCTCTCCCGGAGTTTGAGAGATTTGGACGTGAAAGGGTACCAATCTTGTCGGGGATTGGGAACCCTTCGCCAGAATGTCCAAAGTTTCAGCGGGATTTCCAAAATGTTGAAATGAACTCGAACCATGTCAACTTTGGTTTTGAGAATCTCTCCCGGAGTTTGAGAGATTTGGACGTGAAAGGGTACCAATCTTGTCGGGGATTGGGAACCCTTCGCGAGAATGTCCAAAGTTTCAGCGGGATTTCCAAAATGTTGAAAGGAACTCGAAACATGTCAACCTTGGTTTTGAGAATCTCTCCCGGAGTTTGAGAGATTTGGACGTGAAAGGGTACCAATCTTGTCGGGGATTGGGAACCCTTCGCGAGAATGTCCAAAGTTTCAGCGGGATTTCCAAAATGTTGAAAGGAACTCGAAACATGTCAACCTTGGTTTTGAGAATCTCTCCCGGAGTTTGAGAGATTTGGACTTGAAAGGGGACCAGTCTTGCCGGGGATTGGGAACCTTTCGCGAGAATGTCCAAAGTTTCAGCGGGATTTCCAAAATGTTGAAAGGAACTCGAACCATGTCAACCTTGGTTTTGAGAATCTCTGCCGGAGTTTGAGAGATTTGGACGTGAAAGGGTACCAATCTTGTCGGGGATTGGGAACCCTTCGCGAGAATGTCCAAAGTTTCAGCGGGATTTCCAAAATGTTGAAAGGAACTCGAACCATGTCACCCTCGGTTTTGAGAATCTCTCCCGGAGTTTGAGAGATTTGGACGTGAAAGGGTACCAATCTTGTCGGGGATTGGGAACCCTTCGCGAGAATGTCCAAAGTTTCAGCGGGATTTCCAAAATGTTGAAAGGAACTCGAAACATGTCAACCTTGGTTTTGAGAATCTCTCCCGGAGTTTGAGAGATTTGGACGTGAAAGGGTACCAGTCTTGTCGGGGATTGGGAACCCTTCGCGAGAATGTCCAAAGTTTCAGCGGGATTTCCAAAATGTTGAAAGGAACTCGAACCATGTCAACCTTGGTTTTGAGAATCTCTCCCGGAGTTTGAGAGATTTGCACGTGAAAGGGTACCAATCTTGTCGGGGGCTGGGAACCCTTCACCAGAATGTCCAAAGTTTCAGCGGGATTTCCAAAATGTTGAAAGGAACTCGAACCATGTCAACCTTGGTTTTGAGAATCTCTCCCGGACTTTGAGAGATTTGGACGTGAAAGGGTACCAATCTTGTCGGGGATCGGGAACCCTTCGCGACAATGTCCAAAGTTTCAGCGGGATTTCCAAAATGTTGAAAGGAACTCGAAACATGTCGACCTTGGTTTTGAGAATCTCTCCCGGAGTTTGAGAGATTTGGACGTGAAAGCGTACCAATCTTGTCGGGGATTGGGAACCCTTCACGACAATGTCCAAAGTTTCAGCGGGATTTCCAAAATGTTGAAAGGAACTCGAAACATGTCAACCTTGGTTTTGAGAATCTCTCCCGGAGTTTGAGAGATTTGGACGTGAAAGGGTACCAATCTTGTCGGGGATTGGGAACCCTTCGCCAGAATGTCCAAAGTTTCAGCGGGATTTCCAAAATGTTGAAATGAACTCGAACCATGTCAACTTTGGTTTTGAGAATCTCTCCCGGAGTTTGAGAGATTTGGACGTGAAAGGGTACCAATCTTGTCGGGGATTGGGAACCCTTCGCGAGAATGTCCAAAGTTTCAGCGGGATTTCCAAAATGTTGAAAGGAACTCGAAACATGTCAACCTTGGTTTTGAGAATCTCTCCCGGACTTTGAGAGATTTGGACGTGAAAGGGTACCAGTCTTGTCGGGGATTGGGAACCCTTCGCGAGAATGTCCAAAGTTTCAGCGGGATTTCCAAAATGTTGAAAGGAACTCGAAACATGTCAACCTTGGTTTTGAGAATCTCTCCCAGAGTTTGAGAGATTTGGACGTGAAAGGGTACCAATCTTGTCGGGGATTGGGAACCTTTCGCGAGAATGTCCAAAGTTTCAGCGGGATTTCCAAAATGTTGAAAGGAACTCGAAACATGTCAACCTTGGTTTTGAGAATCTCTCCCGGAGTTTGAGAGATTTGGACGTGAAAGGGTACCAGTCTTGTCGGGGATTGGGAACCCTTCGCCAGAATGTGCAAAGTTTCAGGGGGATTTCCAAAATGTTGAAAGGAACTCAAAACATGTCAACCTTGGTTTTGAGAATCTCTCCCGGAGTTTGAGAGATTTGGACTTGAAAGGGGACCAGTCTTTCCGGGGATTGGGAACCTTTCGCGAGAATGTCCAAAGTTTCAGCGGGATTTCCAAAATGTTGAAAGGAACTCGAACCATGTCAACCTTGGTTTTGAGAATCTCTGCCGGAGTTTGAGAGATTTGGACGTGAAAGGGTACCAATCTTGTCGGGGATTGGGAACCCTTCGCGAGAATGTCCAAAGTTTCAGCGGGATTTCCAAAATGTTGAAAGGAACTCGAAACATGTCACCCTCGGTTTTGAGAATCTCTCCCGGAGTTTGAGAGATTTGGACGTGAAAGGGTACCAGTCTTGTCGGGGATTGGGAACCCTTCGCCAGAATGTCCAAAGTTTCAGGGGGATTTCCAAAATGTTGAAAGGAACTCGAAACATGTCAACCTTGGTTTTGAGAATCTCTCCCGGAGTTTGAGAGATTTGGACGTGAAAGGGTACCAATCTTGTCGGGGATTGGGAACCCTTCGCGAGAATGTCCAAAGTTTCAGCGGGATTTCCAAAATGTTGAAAGGAACTCGAAACATGTCACCCTTGGTTTTGAGAATCTCTGCCGGAGTTTGAGAGATTTGGACGTGAAAGGGTACCAGTCTTGTCGGGGATTGGGAACCCTTCGCCAGAATGTCCAAAGTTTCAGGGGGATTTCCAAAATGTTGAAAGGAAGTCGAAACATGTCAACCTTGGTTTTGAGAATCTCTCCCGGAGTTTGAGAGATTTGGACGTGAAAGGGTACCAATCTTGTCGGGGATTGGGAACCCTTCGCCAGAATGTCCAAAGTTTCAGCGGGATTTCCAAAATGTTGAAAGGAACTCGAAACATGTCAACCTTGGTTTTGAGAATCTCTCCCGGAGTTTGAGAGATTTGGACGTGAAAGGGTACCAGTCTTGTCGGGGATTGGGAACCCTTCGCCAGAATGTCCAAAGTTTCAGGGGGATTTCCAAAATGTTGAAAGGAAGTCGAAACATGTCAACCTTGGTTTTGAGAATCTCTCCCGGAGTTTGAGAGATTTGGACGTGAAAGGGTACCAATCTTGTCGGGGATTGGGAACCCTTCGCCAGAATGTCCAAAGTTTCAGCGGGATTTCCAAAATGTTGAAAGGAACTCGAAACATGTCAACCTTGCTTTTGAGAATCTCTCCCTGAGTTTGAGAGATTTGGACTTGAAAGGGGACCAGTCTTGCCGGGGATTGGGAACCTTTCGCGAGAATGTCCAAAGTTTCAGCGGGATTTCCAAAATGTTGAAAGGAACTCGAACCATGTCAACCTTGGTTTTGAGAATCTCTCCCGGAGTTTGAGAGATTTGGACGTGAAAGGGTACCAGTCTTGTCGGGGATTGGGAACCCTTCACGAGAATGTCCAAAGTTTCAGCGGGATTTCCAAAATGTTGAAAGGAACTCGAAACATGTCACCCTTGGTTTTGAGAATCTCTGCCGGAGTTTGAGAGATTTGGACGTGAAAGGGTACAACTCTTGTCGGGGATTGGGAACCCTTCGCGAGAATGTCCAAAGTTTCAGCGGGATTTCCAAAATGTTGAAAGGAACTCGAAACATGTCAACCTTGGTTTTGAGAATCTCTCCCAGAGTTTGAGAGATTTAGACGTGAAAGGGTACCAATCTTGTCGGGGATTGGGAACCCTTCGCGAGAATGTCCAAAGTTTCAGCGGGATTTCCAAAATGTTGAAAGGAACTCGAAACATGTCAACCTTGGTTTTGAGAATCTCTCCCGGAGTTTGAGAGATTTGGACTTGAAAGGGTACCAGTCTTGTCGGGGATTGGGAACCCTTCGCCAGAATGTCCAAAGTTTCAGGGGGATTTCCAAAATGTTGAAAGGAAGTCGAAACATGTCAACCTTGGTTTTGAGAATCTCTCCCGGAGTTTGAGAGATTTGGACGTGAAAGGGTACCAATCTTGTCGGGGATTGGGAACCCTTCGCCAGAATGTCCAAAGTTTCAGCGGGATTTCCAAAATGTTGAAAGGAACTCGAAACATGTCAACCTTGGTTTTGAGAATCTCTCCCGGAGTTTGAGAGATTTGAACTTGAAAGGGGACCAGTCTTGCCGGGGATTGGGAACCTTTCGCGAGAATGTCCAAAGTTTCAGCGGGATTTCCAAAATGTTGAAAGGAACTCGAACCATGTCAACCTTGGTTTTGAGAATCTCTGCCGGAGTTTGAGAGATTTGGACGTGAAAGGGTACCAATCTTGTCGGGGATTGGGAACCCTTCGCGAGAATGTCCAAAGTTTCAGCAGGATTTCCAAAATGTTGAAAGGAACTCGAAACATGTCACCCTCGGTTTTGAGAATCTCTCCCGGAGTTTGAGAGATTTGGACGTGAAAGGGTACCAGTCTTGTCGGGGATTGGGAACCCTTCGCCAGAATGTCCAAAGTTTCAGGGGGATTTCCAAAATGTTGAAAGGAAGTCGAAACATGTCAACCTTGGTTTTGAGAATCTCTCCCGGAGTTTGAGAGATTTGCACGTGAAAGGGTACCAATCTTGTCGGGGATTGGGAACCCTTCGCGAGAATGTCCAAAGTTTCAGCGGGATTTCCAAAATGTTGAAAGGAACTCGAAACATGTCAACCTTGGTTTTGAGAATCTCTCCCGGAGTTTGAGAGATTTGGACGTGAAAGGGTACCAGTCTTGTCGGGGATTGGGAACCCTTCGCCAGAATGTCCAAAGTTTCAGGGGGATTTCCAAAATGTTGAAAGGAACTCGAAACATGTCAACCTTGGTTTTGAGAATCTCTCCCGGAGTTTGAGAGATTTGGACTTGAAAGGGGACCAGTCTTTCCGGGGATTGGGAACCTTTCGCGAGAATGTCCAAAGTTTCAGCGGGATTTCCAAAATGTTGAAAGGAACTCGAACCATGTCAACCTTGGTTTTGAGAATCTCTGCCGGAGTTTGAGAGATTTGGACGTGAAAGGGTACCAATCTTGTCGGGGATTGGGAACCCTTCGCGAGAATGTCCAAAGTTTCAGCGGGATTTCCAAAATGTTGAAAGGAACTCGAAACATGTCACCCTCGGTTTTGAGAATCTCTCCCGGAGTTTGAGAGATTTGGACGTGAAAGGGTACCAGTCTTGTCGGGGATTGGGAACCCTTCGCCAGAATGTCCAAAGTTTCAGGGGGATTTCCAAAATGTTGAAAGGAACTCGAAACATGTCAACCTTGGTTTTGAGAATCTCTCCCGGAGTTTGAGAGATTTGGACGTGAAAGGGTACCAATCTTGTCGGGGATTGGGAACCCTTCGCCAGAATGTCCAAAGTTTCAGCGGGATTTCCAAAATGTTGAAAGGAACTCGAAACATGTCACCCTTGGTTTTGAGAATCTCTGCCGGAGTTTGAGAGATTTGGACGTGAAAGGGTACCAGTCTTGTCGGGGATTGGGAACCCTTCGCCAGAATGTCCAAAGTTTCAGGGGGATTTCCAAAATGTTGAAAGGAAGTCGAAACATGTCAACCTTGGTTTTGAGAATCTCTCCCGGAGTTTGAGAGATTTGGACGTGAAAGGGTACCAATCTTGTCGGGGATTGGGAACCCTTCGCCAGAATGTCCAAAGTTTCAGCGGGATTTCCAAAATGTTGAAAGGAACTCGAAACATGTCAACCTTGGTTTTGAGAATCTCTCCCGGAGTTTGAGAGATTTGAACTTGAAAGGGGACCAGTCTTGCCGGGGATTGGGAACTTTTCGCGAGAATGTCCAAAGTTTCAGCGGGATTTCCAAAATGTTGAAAGGAACTCGAACCATGTCAACCTTGGTTTTGAGAATCTCTGCCGGAGTTTGAGAGATTTGGACGTGAAAGGGTACCAATCTTGTCGGGGATTGGGAACCCTTCGCGAGAATGTCCAAAGTTTCAGCAGGATTTCCAAAATGTTGAAAGGAACTCGAAACATGTCACCCTCGGTTTTGAGAATCTCTCCCGGAGTTTGAGAGATTTGGACGTGAAAGGGTACCAGTCTTGTCGGGGATTGGGAACCCTTCGCCAGAATGTCCAAAGTTTCAGGGGGATTTCCAAAATGTTGAAAGGAAGTCGAAACATGTCAACCTTGGTTTTGAGAATCTCTCCCGGAGTTTGAGAGATTTGGACGTGAAAGGGTACCAATCTTGTCGGGGATTGGGAACCCTTCGCCAGAATGTCCAAAGTTTCAGCGGGATTTCCAAAATGTTGAAAGGAACTCGAAACATGTCAACCTTGGTTTTGAGAATCTCTCCCTGAGTTTGAGAGATTTGGACTTGAAAGGGGACCAGTCTTGCCGGGGATTGGGAACCTTTCGCGAGAATGTCCAAAGTTTCAGCGGGATTTCCAAAATGTTGAAAGGAACTCGAACCATGTCAACCTTGGTTTTGAGAATCTCTCCCGGAGTTTGAGAGATTTGGACGTGAAAGGGTACCAGTCTTGTCGGGGATTGGGAACCCTTCACGAGAATGTCCAAAGTTTCAGCGGGATTTCCAAAATGTTGAAAGGAACTCGAACCATGTCAACCTTGGTTTTGAGAATCTCTGCCGGAGTTTGAGAGATTTGGACGTGAAAGGGTACCAATCTTGTCGGGGATTGGGAACCCTTCGCGAGAATGTCCAAAGTTTCAGCAGGATTTCCAAAATGTTGAAAGGAACTCGAAACATGTCACCCTCGGTTTTGAGAATCTCTCCCGGAGTTTGAGAGATTTGGACGTGAAAGGGTACCAGTCTTGTCGGGGATTGGGAACCCTTCGCCAGAATGTCCAAAGTTTCAGGGGGATTTCCAAAATGTTGAAAGGAAGTCGAAACATGTCAACCTTGGTTTTGAGAATCTCTCCCGGAGTTTGAGAGATTTGCACGTGAAAGGGTACCAATCTTGTCGGGGATTGGGAACCCTTCGCCAGAATGTCCAAAGTTTCAGCGGGATTTCCAAAATGTTGAAAGGAACTCGAAACATGTCAACCTTGGTTTTGAGAATCTCTCCCGGAGTTTGAGAGATTTGGACTTGAAAGGGGACCAGTCTTGCCGGGGATTGGGAACCTTTCGCGAGAATGTCCAAAGTTTCAGCTGGATTTCCAAAATGTTGAAAGGAACTCGAAACATGTCAACCTTGGTTTTGAGAATCTCTGCCGGAGTTTGAGAGATTTGGACGTGAAAGGGTACCAGTCTTGTCGGGGATTGGGAACCCTTCACGAGAATGTCCAAAGTTTCAGCGGGATTTCCAAAATGTTGAAAGGAACTCGAAACATGTCACCCTTGGTTTTGAGAATCTCTGCCGGAGTTTGAGAGATTTGGACGTGAAAGGGTACAACTCTTGTCGGGGATTGGGAACCCTTCGCGAGAATGTCCAAAGTTTCAGCGGGATTTCCAAAATGTTGAAAGGAACTCGAAACATGTCAACCTTGGTTTTGAGAATCTCTCCCAGAGTTTGAGAGATTTAGACGTGAAAGGGTACCAATCTTGTCGGGGATTGTGAACCCTTCGCGAGAATGTCCAAAGTTTCAGCGGGATTTCCAAAATGTTGAAAGGAACTCGAAACATGTCAACCTTGGTTTTGAGAATCTCTCCCGGAGTTTGAGAGATTTGGACTTGAAAGGGTACCAGTCTTGCCGGGGATTGGGAACCCTTCGCGAGAATGTCCAAAGTTTCAGCGGGATTTCCAAAATGTTGAAAGGAACTCGAAACATGTCAACCTTGCTTTTGAGAATCTCTCCCGGAGTTTGAGAGATTTGGACGTGAAAGGGCACCAGTCTTGTCGGGGATTGGGAACCCTTTGCGAGAATGTCCAAAGTTTCAGCGGGATTTCCAAAATGTTGAAAGGAACTCGAAACATGTCAACCTTGGTTTTGAGAATCTCTCCCGGAGTTTGAGAGATTTGGACGTGAAAGGGTACCAATCTTGTCGGGGATTGGGAACCCTTCGCGAGAATGTCCAAAGTTTCAGCGGGATTTCCAAAATGTTGAAAGGAACTCGAAACATGTCAACCTTGGTTTTGAGAATCTCTCCCGGAGTTTGAGAGATTTGGACGTGAAAGGGTACCAATCTTGTCGGGGATTGGGAACCCTTCGCCAGAATGTCCAAAGTTTCAGCGGGATTTCCAAAATGTTGAAAGGAACTCGAACCATGTCAACCTTGGTTTTGAGAATCTCTCCCGGAGTTTGAGAGATTTGGACTTGAAAGGGGACCAGTCTTGCCGGGGATTGGGAACCTTTCGCGAGAATGTCCAAAGTTTCAGCGGGATTTCCAAAATGTTGAAAGGAACTCGAACCATGTCAACCTTGGTTTTGAGAATCTCTCCCGGAGTTTGAGAGATTTGGACTTGAAAGGGGACCAGTCTTGCCGGGGATTGGGAACCTTTCGCGAGAATGTCCAAAGTTTCAGCGGGATTTCCAAAATGTTGAAAGGAACTCGAACCATGTCAACCTTGGTTTTGAGAATCTCTCCCGGAGTTTGAGAGATTTGGACGTGAAAGGGTACCAGTCTTGTCGGGGATTGGGAACCCTTCACGAGAATGTCCAAAGTTTCAGCGGGATTTCCAAAATGTTGAAAGGAACTCGAAACATGTCACCCTTGGTTTTGAGAATCTCTGCCGGAGTTTGAGAGATTTGGACGTGAAAGGGTACAACTCTTGTCGGGGATTGGGAACCCTTCGCGAGAATGTCCAAAGTTTCAGCGGGATTTCCAAAATGTTGAAAGGAACTCGAAACATGTCAACCTTGGTTTTGAGAATCTCTCCCAGAGTTTGAGAGATTTAGACGTGAAAGGGTACCAATCTTGTCGGGGATTGGGAACCCTTCGCGAGAATGTCCAAAGTTTCAGCGGGATTTCCAAAATGTTGAAAGGAACTCGAAACATGTCAACCTTGGTTTTGAGAATCTCTCCCGGAGTTTGAGAGATTTGGACTTGAAAGGGTACCAGTCTTGCCGGGGATTGGGAACCCTTCGCGAGAATGTCCAAAGTTTCAGCGGGATTTCCAAAATGTTGAAAGGAACTCGAAACATGTCAACCTTGCTTTTGAGAATCTCTCCCGGAGTTTGAGAGATTTGGACGTGAAAGGGTACCAATCTTGTCGGGGATTGGGAACCCTTCGCGAGAATGTCCAAAGTTTCAGCGGGATTTCCAAAATGTTGAAAGGAACTCGAAACATGTCAACCTTGGTTTTGAGAATCTCTCCCGGAGTTTGAGAGATTTGGACGTGAAAGGGTACCAATCTTGTCGGGGATTGGGAACCCTTCGCCAGAATGTCCAAAGTTTCAGCGGGATTTCCAAAATGTTGAAAGGAACTCGAAACATGTCAACCTTGGTTTTGAGAATCTCTGCTGGAGTTTGAGAGATTTGGACTTGAAAGAGTACCAGTCTTGCCGGGGATTGGAAACCCTTCGCGAGAATGTCCAAAGTTTCAGGGGGATTTCCAAAATGTTGAAAGGAACTCGAACCATGTCAACCTTGGTTTTGAGAATCTCTCCTGGAGTTTGAGAGATTTGGACGTGAAAGGGTACCAATCTTGTCGGGGATTGGGAACCCTTCGCCAGAATGTCCAAAGTTTCAGCGGGATTTCCAAAATGTTGAAAGGAACTCGAAACATGTCAACCTTGGTTTTGAGAATCTCTGCTGGAGTTTGAGAGATTTGGACTTGAAAGGGTACCAGTCTTGCCGGGGATTGGGAACCCTTCGCGAGAATGTCCAAAGTTTCAGGGGGATTTCCAAAATGTTGAAAGGAACTCGAAACATGTCAACCTTGGTTTTGAGAATCTCTCCTGGAGTTTGAGAGATTGGGACGTGAAAGGGCACCAGTCTTGTCGGGGATTGGGAACCCGTCGCGAGAATGTCCAAAGTTTCAGGGGGATTTCCAAAATGTTGAAAGGAACTCAAAACATGTCAACCTTGGTTTTGAGAATCTCTCCCGGAGTTTGAGAGATTTGGACGTGAAAGGGTACCAATCTTGTCGGGGATTGGGAACCCTTCGCCAGAATGGACAAAGTTTCAGCGGGATTTCCAAAATGTTGAAAGGAACTCGAAACATGTCAGCCTTGCTTTTGAGTATCTCTCCTGGAGTTTGAGTGATTTGGACTTGAAAGGGTACCAATCTTGTCGGGGATTGGGAACCCTTCGCCAGAATGTCCAAAGTTTCAGCGGGATTTCCAAAATGTTGAAAGGAATTCGAAACATGTCAGCCTTGGTTTTGAGAATCTCTGCCGGAGTTTGAGAGATTTGGACGTGAAAGGGTACCAATCTTGTCGGGGATTGGGAACCCTTCGCGAGAATGTCCAAAGTTTCAGCGGGATTTCCAAAATGTTGAAAGGATCTCGAAACATGTCAAGCTTGGTTTTGAGAATCTCTGCCGGAGTTTGAGAGATTTGGACGTGAAAGGGTACCAATCTTGTCGGGGATTGGGAACCCTTCGCCAGAATGTCCAAAGTTTCAGCGGGATTTCCAAAATGTTGAAAGGAACTCGAAACATGTCAACCTTGGTTTTGAGAATCTCTCCCGGAGTTTGAGAGATTTGGACGTGAAAGGGTACCAGTCTTGCCGGGGATTGGGAACCCTTCGCGAGAATGTCCAAAGTTTCAGCGGGATTTCCAAAATGTTGAAAGGAACTCGAACCATGTCAACCTTGGTTTTGAGAATCTCTCCTGGAGTTTGAGAGATTGGGACGTGAAAGGGCACCAGTCTTGTCGGGGATTGGGAACCCTTCGCGAGAATGTCCAAAGTTTCAGCGGGATTTCCAAAATGTTGAAATGAACTCGAAACATGTCAACCTTGGTTTTGAGAATCTCTCCCGGAGTTTGAGAGATTTGGACTTGAAAGGGTACCAATCTTGTCGGGGATTGGGAACCCTTCGCGAGAATGTCCAAAGTTTCAGCGGGATTTCCAAAATGTTGAAAGGAACTCGAAACATGTCAGCCTTGCTTTTGAGTATCTCTCCTGGAGTTTGAGTGATTTGGACTTGAAAGTGTACCAATCTTGTCGGGGATTGGGAACCCTTCGCCAGAATGTCCAAAGTTTCAGCGGGATTTCCAAAATGTTGAAAGGAATTCGAAACATGTCAGCCTTGGTTTTGAGAATCTCTGCTGGAGTTTGAGAGATTTGGACGTGAAAGGGTACCAATCTTGTCGGGGATTGGGAACCCTTCGCCAGAATGTCCAAAGTTTCAGCGGGATTTCCAAAATGTTGAAAGGAACTCGAAACATGTCAACCTTGGTTTTGAGAATCTCTCCCGGAGTTTGAGAGATTTGGACGTGAAAGGGTACCAATCTTGTCGGGGATTGGGAACCCTTCGCGAGAATGTCCAAAGTTTCAGCGGGATTTCCAAAATGTTGAAAGGAACTCGAAACATGTCAACCTTGGTTTTGAGAGTCTCTCCCGGAGTTTGAGAGATTTGGACGTGAAAGGGTACCGATCTTGTCGGGGATTGGGAACCCTTCGCGAGAATGTCCAAAGTTTCAGCGGGATTTCCAAAATGTTGAAAGGAACTCGAAACATGTCAACCTTGGTTTTGAGAATCTCTCCCGGAGTTTGAGAGATTTGGACGTGAAAGGGTACCAATCTTGTCGGGGATTGGGAACCTTTCGCGAGAATGTCCAAAGTTTCAGCGGGATTTCCAAAATGTTGAAAGGAACTCGAACCATGTCAACCTTGGTTTTGAGAATCTCTGCCGGAGTTTGAGAGATTTGGACGTGAAAGGGTACCAATCTTGTCGGGGATTGGGAACCCTTCGCCAGAATGTCCAAAGTTTCAGCAGGATTTCCAAAATGTTGAAAGGAACTCGAAACATGTCACCCTCGGTTTTGAGAATCTCTCCCGGAGTTTGAGAGATTTGGACGTGAAAGGGTACCAGTCTTGTCGGGGATTGGGAACCCTTCGCCAGAATGTCCAAAGTTTCAGGGGGATTTCCAAAATGTTGAAAGGAAGTCGAAACATGTCAACCTTGGTTTTGAGAATCTCTCCCGGAGTTTGAGAGATTTGGACGTGAAAGGGTACCAATCTTGTCGGGGATTGGGAACCCTTCGCCAGAATGTCCAAAGTTTCAGCGGGATTTCCAAAATGTTGAAAGGAACTCGAAACATGTCAACCTTGGTTTTGAGAATCTCTCCCGGAGTTTGAGAGATTTGGACGTGAAAGGGTACCAATCTTGTCGGGGATTGGGAACCCTTCGCCAGAATGGACAAAGTTTCAGCGGGATTTCCAAAATGTTGAAAGGAACTCGAAACATGTCAACCTTGGTTTTGAGAATCTCTCCTGGAGTTTGAGAGATTTGGACGTGAAAGGGTACCAATCTTGGCGGGGGTTGGGAACCCTTCGCGACAATGTCCAAAGTTTCAGGGGGATTTCCAAAATGTTGAAAGGAACTCGAAACATGTCAACCTTGGTTTTGAGAATCTCTCCCGGAGTTTGAGAGATTTGGACGTGAAAGGGTACCAATCTTGTCGGGGATTGGGAACCCTTCGCCAGAATGGACAAAGTTTCAGCGGGATTTCCAAAATGTTGAAAGGAACTCGAAACATGTCAACCTTGGTTTTGAGAATCTCTCCTGGAGTTTGAGAGATTTGGACGTGAAAGGGTACCAATCTTGGCGGGGGTTGGGAACCCTTCGCGACAATGTCCAAAGTTTCAGGGGGATTTCCAAAATGTTGAAAGGAACTCGAAACATGTCAACCTTGGTTTTGAGAATCTCTCCCGGAGTTTGAGAGATCTGGACGTGAAAGGGTACCAATCTTGTAGGGGATTGGGAACCCTTCGCGAGAATGTCCAAAGTTTCAGCGGGATTTCCAAAATGTTGAAAGGAACTCGAACCATGTCAATCTTGGTTTTGAGAATCTCTCCCGGAGTTTGAGAGATTTGGACGTGAAAGGGTACCAATCTTGTCGGGGATTGGGAACCCTTCGCGAGAATGTCCAAAGTTTCAGCGGGATTTCCAAAATGTTGAAAGGAACTCGAACCATGTCAACCTTGGTTTTGAGAATCTCTCCCGGAGTTTGAGAGATTTGGACGTGAAAGGGTACCAATCTTGTCCCACCCATCCCCTCTTTTGGCCCCGCCCCCTTTTTCCTCCTGTGGCTCCACCTCTTTTTGACCCCTCTCCTCTCCTGGCCACGCCCCCTGAAATGACCCGACCCCCTCACTTGACCCCACCCCTCCATGACCCTGCCCACTTTTCTGGCCCCGCCTCCTTTTCTGGTCCCACCCCCCCCTTCCCCCTCCCCCTTTTGGCCCGTCCCCCTCACTTTTCCCCATTCCCCCACTTGACTCCTCCCCTTTTCTGGCCCCGCCCCCTGCCACAATTGGTTCCCCCCCCCCCCCCCCAAATGGGTGCCCATTATTGACCCCCACCCATGGGTGCCCATTACTGAACCCCCATTATTGACCCCACCCATGGGTGCCCCCCATGTGCCCCCCACATTGTCCCCATGTCCCCCCACTGTCCCCCCACTGTCCCCCCACTGTCCCCATTATCCCCATTGCCCCCAATGTCCCCCCAATTGTCTCGATGTCCCCATTGTCCCCATGTCTTCCCATCCCCCAATGTCCCCCATGTCCCTGTGTCCCCCCCATGTCCCCCATTGCCCCCATTGTCCCCCCATTGTCCCCATGTCCCTTCAATATTTTCCAATTTTCGTCCCAATTCTTCCCTTTCCCATTGAAACTTTTCAAATCCCTCTCAAAACTTATGGGGCACTTATGTGGCTCTATGGGGCACCTAAGGGGAATCTATGGGGCACTTATGGAGCACTTATGGGGAACTTGTGGGTCGCTATGGCGCACTTGGAGTCACAAGCAGGCAGTTACGGGGCACTTATGGGGCTCTATGGGGCACTTATAGGGCTCTATGGGGCACTCTAGGGGATCTATGGGGCACTCTAGGGGATCTATGGGGCATTTATGCAGCATTTATGTGGAACTTGTGGGTTGCTATGGTGCACTTGGGGGTCACAAGCAGGCAGTTATGGGTCACTTATGGGGCTCTATGGGTCACTTATGGGTCTCTATTGGGCACCTATGGGGAAATTGTGGGTTGTCATTGGGCACTTGGGGGTCACTAACAGGCACTTATGGTGCTCCATGAGTCCCTTATGGGTCTCTATGGATCACTTGTGGGGCACTATCGGGCACTGGGGAGATGCTGTGGGTCACTTATGGGGCTCCATGAGTCACATATGGGGCACTATGGGTCACTTACGGGGCTCTATGGGTCACTTATGGGGCACTAATGGGGAACTATACGGCACTTATGGGGCTCCGTGACTCACTTGTGGGGCTCTATGGGGCACTGGGGAGATGCTACAGCGCACTTGTGGGTCTCTATGGGTCACTTATGGGGCTCTATGAGTCACTTATGGGGCTCTATGGGTCACTTATGGGGCACTAATGGGGAACTATAGGTCACTTATGGGGCACCGTGAGTCACTTGTGGGGCTCTATGGGGCACTTATGGGGCACTATCAGCGAACTTGTGGGTAAAGCGACCCACAAGTTCCCCATAAATGCCACAACAGTGCCCCATAGATCCCCTTAAGTGCCCCATAGAGCCCCATAAGTGACCCATAAGTGCCTGTTAGTGATCCCCAAGTGCCCCATAGTGACACACAAGTTCCCCATAAGTGCCCCATAAGTGCCCCATAACTGCCTGTTAGTGACCCCCAAGTGCTCCATAGTGACCCACAAGTTCCCCATAAGTGCCCCATATGTTCCCCATGAATGCCCCATAAGTGCCCCATAATTGCCTGTTAGTGACCCCCAAGTGCCCCATAGTGACCCCCAAGTGCCCCATAGTGACCTACAAGTTCCCCATAAGTGCCTGTTAGTGACCCACAAGTTCCCCATAGTGACCCACAAGTTCCCCATAAGTGCCCCATAAGTGCCACATAAGTGCCTGTTAGTGACCCCCAAGTGCCCTATAATGACCCCCAAGTGTCCCATAGTGACCCACAAGTTCCCAATAAGTGCCCCATAACTGCCTGTTAGTGACCCCCAAGTGCTCCATAGTGACCCACAAGTTCCCCATAAGTGCCCCATATGTTCTCCATAAATGCCCCATAAGTGCCCCATAACTGCCTGTTAGTGACCCCCAAGTGCCCCATAGTGGCCCACAGGTTCCCCATAAGTGCCCCATAATTGCCTGTTAGTGACCCCCAAGTGCCGCATAGTGACCCACAAGTTCCCCATAAGTGTCCCATATGTTCCCCATAAGTGCCCCATAAGTGCCCAATAACTGCCTGTTAGTGACCCCCAGTGCCCCATAGTGACCCACAGGTTCCCCATAAGTGCCCCATAACTGCCTGTTAGTGACCCCCAAGGACCCTACAGTGACCCACAAGTTCCCCATAAGTTCCCCATAAGTGCCTGTTAGTGACCCCCCCAACTGCCTTATAATGACCCAAAAGTGCCCCATAGTGACCCACAAGTTCCCCATAAGTGCCCCATAAGTGTCCCATAAGTGCCGTATAAGTGCCTGTTAGTGACACCCAAGTGCGCTATCATGACCCACAAGTACCCCATACTGACCCACAAGTGTTAGAGCGAGATAAGGACTCAGCAAAACCAGTCGATTCAATGTGAATCACGCTAAGCCATTTATTACAGAAACAAGTCTCCTTATATATGTAACTATATTCTAATCACGCGTCCACGCTCCAAGCATGGATTCGCTAAATGAGTATCGTGGGCTGTCCGTGCTCTGGAGTCTCACTGATGATATGTCCGATGATTCACGCCACGCCAGGACCCCGGTGATTGAGGAACGCCCCTCTTTCTCACAGCAGACTCTGCTTCTCCAAGCGGCCTTGAGATTCCTTTGGGCCTGACTAATTCAGCAACAGGTCTTTATCTATCAAGACCCCCGCACACTTCCCCCTTTCTTTTCCTGAATTAGTCAGGCCCCTTGAACCGCACAGTACATCATTTTTGAAATATACTGCAACATAGAACACGTGATTAACAACATAATTACAATTACATATAATGCAGTTAAACCTTACTTAATAAGATCAAACTACTACCTGCCTATTCTTAAAACCTTAATTCTACTATAACAACCTTATCAACACACTATTTTAATAGATTCAAAATAACCAGACAAGTTAATACAATATTTTCTCTTAACCTCCTAAATATCTATAACTGCGCAGTTTATAGAGTAATATACTTAATATCATCAGCATATACTAATAATTGAATTAATATCTTAAAAGTTATCTTAACCTATTTAAAAGATCAATAGCTTAACCTTAATATCCCTTCTAAAACTTTATCAGTTGCTAAACTTAGATTACTATGGTAGAGATATCTCATAATTTTACCTTATCTATGCATTAACTATCTAATCATAATATCACCCTTTTGGATCTCCTGCTGATTGTTCAAATTGCCATTCTCCACAGAAGGTACACCACCTGCTTGCTAATAGGCTTCTAGACCATCAGGTCTGCGAGCATCTGTAACACTGAATTAGGATCCATGGTTTACATCTGAAACAGTCCTCACAACTTATCTCCCTCCTGTGCATCCGTTGAATCTTTGTTGAATCCACTTCAATCCTCGGCCTGTAATGACACAAACATAACCTTTTCCCCAGGTTATCAATTGATGTGGCCTTTTCCATTGACTAGTGATTTGACCATAACTAATGTAGGTTCTTTCTGATTTAGCATGGTTTTGGGTCATACTTGCGAAGTATTTCATCACATACAATGCTTTTGACAATTGGTTTTGTGGTGTTTCCCCTACTTCCCCCCTTTTTTTATATAAAAACAAACAACAAACAAACAAAAAGTTCAGAACCAGATACGTGTGTTAGATCTTGATTACGTACTCAAAGTCACAAATCAAATTTAGAGGTTCCTCATTAAAAAGCTCTAAGTAATTTAGAGGTGTGCCAAGTTCTACTAATTGGGTTGAACCTTCAGTAATTTTTACAGAATGATGCCAATTGTTATCTTTATGCCAAACCACTACAGCTTTATGAGACTTCCCAGAATCATCAGCAAAAACTTTGCAAGTATGTAAGATCAGACCAAATACAAGTATGGCCTATGACCTGATGTTAAAGACTTGCAGGTTCTGCAGCAATTTACATTTATGCGTGCCAAAAGCTGTGCTGTTAAGAAAACCAGCTAGTGCAATTTATAAAGACATAGATTACAAATAAAAAAAAAAAAATCAGAATTAAATTTCACAAATGGTACATATATGACAAAAGGATCATGGCCTATTAAGACTTAAATTCATTTCCTGCATTTTCTTGATCAGAGTGACAATTGGTATATAACAGTCAGTATATCAGTTTGCTAGCAATCTCATCATACTGTCCCACAATAGCCACAGGTTGTTTCTATGTTGTAGCTATAGACAAATCTGCAAGTCCAATCGAATGCAGTCAGCCTGTAAGGTTGTCGTAAATTCATTCCTCAAAGTTTCTAACTCCATTTTGGCTGTCATATTTATTGGATATTGTTTTCCCTTACCGGATCGAAGTCCTGTTTCAGATCTATCAGTGTAGAATTTGCTTTATCGAAACATTGGCTGTTACTACTAGTGGAAATACAGCATTTGAAATTTCCTTGGAGATTTCTCACTTGCAGCAAGCAGATCTGCACCATCCCAGCAGCTTCTTGTAGGTCATGCAACTAAACAGAATTCTCAGAAAACGTTATTTGAGCTTAATTTACTTAACAAATCTTAACCTAAGAGAGTTATAGGACTTTCTGGTAACTATAAGAATTTATGTATTAAAACTTAGTTCCAAATTTGGCATTCCATTGGTCTCAAAAAATGGCCTTTCTTTCGTTCTCTCCCATGACCTCAAAAGCTAGCATGGTGAATTTACTAAGAAGTCTCTTACAACTAATTACCACAGAATAAGTCTATCAACAAATTTTTTATTTAGTTTTCCAGTTTCATTAGAACTGTGGGTCTACTAAGGATGCCTTTAAACTGCACCCTCAGACTGCTCCATTCAGTATTACATCGCTGCAGTAGGGGGGAGAGAAAACCCCCTTTCACTGCTTTAAAAGCAGGCAGCCAGGTTTTTCCATTTTTGTTTTTCTTTCTCTTCGTGCTGCAGTTTAGAGATAACCAAGGTCACGCAGCTGGCATAATGGCTGGTACAAAGTGGGAGGCTCTGGGAAACTCCTCAGTTACAATGAGCTGCACACAGGCCTGGGACGTTTTGGTCTTTTGTTTTCCCATTTCATTCCAGCCATAATACACTTTATATGCAATTTCAAGTAGCTCAACAATAGTTACATTCCTTAGCTCCATTTACCTTTTACAATTTAGAGATGTCAAAAAACAGTATAAACCAGTATAATAAACATCAATCCATTATTCTATTTTCCTAAATCTAAATCAGTTAATATTCTAGCAACTTTTAAATACAACCTCTTCTAAATTCACATCTATCATAGCATTTTAACAATTTAAATGCTTTTCTAACAATATAAGCAATTACTCTAATGTGTAAGGATGCATCCTAAGGGGGAGCAAGGTGGAATTTTAGCAGTGGAACCGGTTCCCATTTTGTAATTATCTCCCCAGAAAAGATTCTTTTGGTACCAAATATGAATATGCAAACTAAAATACTGAGCTCAGATGTGAAAACCAAATACCCAGTTCAAATATGCAGATGGATCACAGTCACACTAATTTAAGACAATATCTCAATTTTTGCATTGCACTTCTGGGCCGCTCACTGCTCAGCCAGGCGGAGGTACCTCTGGGTCTCCCTGACAAAAAGAGTCAGTGGCGCCGGAGCCCATCGGCCCCCCCGCCGGACTGAGCAAGGCCTTCTTTTTTGCTTTGTTTCGTTTCCAGTGTCTCATCTGGTGCGCTACAACTGTTATTCCAAAACCTGGATTTTTACTTGATGTGCATACGAAAAAGCCAAATTTAGTGCACCGACATGAGAGACAGCCTGTCACAGAGTTGCGCAAGTCTGAATGCTGGAATAAAGGTAGCATGCTGGAGAGAAAAATAACAGCTACTACACGCAAAATTTTACGATCACATTCACGCAGTAAAGAACCAAATTACTCATGATTTTCTGAATTATCACAAAATGCACATTTTGAGTCAACGGAGTCTCATGATTTAACAGACTGTGAACTTATCATACCATATAGCACAGACCTACCAAAATTGCAACGTACTTAAACAGATACCCACAAAGAAAACAGGTTAATAAGGAAAGCATCTTGCAGACTCTAACAAGTTTGCTGTGACCTGTGTGTTATCAGTTAACTCTCTCTCAGCTGTCTGAAATGATTTAATGATCTCTTGTAGGGATTTACTTTGCTCCACTCTTCTCGCCCTAAAAACAACATTAATTGCAACAAGGTGTTATACTTTAAGATTCTATTCCCCGGACACTATTCCCAATCATTTAACTTATGCTGCAACCACCAC
Organism: Streptopelia decaocto; assembly: GCF_964273445.1. NCBI lineage: Eukaryota > Metazoa > Chordata > Aves > Columbiformes > Columbidae > Streptopelia > Streptopelia decaocto. Next base: position 45,399 of record NW_028117013.1, on the reverse strand, counting down.
TAATTACAATGTTTTACAAGATCTTCCTTCCTTATAATTCCGAGTGCTTTCCCAAGTTTTAAAACACCTCCCATTACTGATTTTTTAGGAACACAACTGAAAACAATTATTCCTGACCCCATCTTGCAAGTAAAAACCTTGAGAACAGGGAGGGAGGGAGGGGGAGAGAGGGGAAGCGGGGGGAACGCACAGGCCTGCTTGAAAACAATTAACTCACATTCCTGACAAGCTGCTTGATTTTCAGAGAGGCAATACACAGGAGCACATAATATGTACTGTAAAACTTGCAAATAACATGTTGATAGCAAACATTAGATTCTCTACTGCTAATCTCAACACTCGTGCTTCCTCAGCTTCTAAGTTTTCAACCTGCTTACTGATGGTGTCTTGAAGATAGTCAATAAATTGCATGTAATTCTCATTGGGACACTGATTAACAGTTGCAAATTATTTGGCTGCTTTGTTGGTTTCAGACACCTCTCTCATAGCTTGATATGCAAGATCTGTTGACTACCTCAGGATTTCAGAAATTTATCGTGTCTGTAGCTGTGGTGTGTCAGTTAGTGTCTCTTCCAGGAGTTGTGGGATACCTGCCCCTTTCAAAGAATCCGCATTGTTCTGTCCTAAACGATCTATAGCTGTTACCTTTCACAGAGTTCTTTTGCCCAGTTCTCATCCGGCGACTCCTTCTGCTCTTTCGTAGGAGTTAGAAGGTTGAAAGACAGTAAAAGCAGATTGGTAAAATTGGTAAAAGGACTGATAGTACACTTGTTTACGACTTTAGCATTCTCATCTGTCACAGGTTCTTTGAGCAAGTTGTCTGACTCCAATCCTCTGGACTTGCTGTTGACGGTACAGGAGGCCACCTGCTCGGCATTTTTCCTCCCCCCGCCCCAGACTGCTGTATCATCGGGGGGACGGCACAACGGGGGATGGAGTGGGGAGGGGGTCAAAAAACACGATCCGGGTAAACTTCACAGTCATTTTTAGGTTTGTTATCAGGCTGCAACGCTGGAAAAATTCTGGCAACGGTAGCCCACTCGGCCTTAAAGTCTTTTAAGGTGGAAATTTTAAGCTTCTATGTAGTCACTAATGATTTATTTTCTTTATCATCTCCATTGTTGACCTTATTCCATAATTTCTGCCCTTTATCGTTCCAAAGTTAACATTTAAAAGCCTTCTCATTTTCTCCCGGGTAGCCATTAATTCTGTACCGAATTAATAGTCTACATATCTTACTTTCTTCTTATTTAAGTCCTCTCATAGAGAGAATAGGCAGGAGGAGTTTAACTATGGCTTCTTCCTCAAAGGATTTATTTTGCCCCATAACTTCACTCTTCCCTCCTCCCGCTCCCAGCCGCTCACCCTTTACGGTGACTTCTTCAATTAACGCGGAGCGTCCTTACCCTCCGCCCGGTTTTCAGTCCAGCTGATCCGCCTCCGGCTGGGCCGCTCTAAGGCTTTTCCCCAACTTCAGTGGTACGCCGTTCAGAGTATCACGTCGGGGTCACCATTTGTTAGAGCGAGATAAGGACTCAGCAAAACCAGTCGATTCAATGTGAATCACGCTAAGCCATTTATTACAGAAACAAGTCTCCTTATATATGTAACTATATTCTAATCACGCGTCCACGCTCCAAGCATGGATTCGCTAAATGAGTATCGTGGGCTGTCCGTGCTCTGGAGTCTCACTGATGATATGTCCGATGATTCACGCCACGCCAGGACCCCGGTGATTGAGGAACGCCCCTCTTTCTCACAGCAGACTCTGCTTCTCCAAGCGGCCTTGAGATTCCTTTGGGCCTGACTAATTCAGCAACAGGTCTTTATCTATCAAGACCCCCGCACACACAAGTTCCCCATAAGTGCCCCATAAGTTCCCCATAACTGCCTGTTAGTGACCCCCAAGTGCCCCATAGCGACCCACAAGTTCCCCATAAGTGCCCCATAACTGCCTGTTAGTGACCCCCAAGTGATCCATAGTGACCCACATGTTGTCCATAAGTGCCCCATATGTTCCCAATAAGTGACCCATAACTGGCCCAAAAGTACCTGTTAGTGACCCTCGAGTGCCCCATAGTGACCCATAAGTCCCCATAAGTGCCCCATAAGTGCCCCATAACTGCCTGTAAGTGACCCCCAAGTGTCCCATAGTGACCCCCAAGTGCCCCACAAGTTCCCATAAGTTCCCCATAACTTCATGTTAGTGTCCCCTAAGTGACCCATAGTGACCCAGAAATTCCCCATAAGTGCCCCAAACTGCCCCTTAAAAATTTTCCAATTTTCGTCCCAATTCTTCCCATTCCCATTGAAACTTTTCAAATCCCTCTCAAAACGGTTGAAATTCTCTTGAAGCTTTTAAAATTCTCTCTAGAATTTTCAAAATCCACTTCAACATGTTTACAATTTCACGTCAAAATTGCTAAAATTCCAGTTGAAATTTTTTCAAAGTCCCTTAAAAATTTTCCAATTTTCGTCCCAATTCTTCCCATTCCCATTGAAACTTTTCAAATCCCTCTCAAAACGGTTGAAATTCTCTTGAAGTTTTTAAAATTCTCTCTAGAATTTTCAAAATCCACTTCAACATGTTTACAATTTCACGTCAAAATTGCTAAAATTCCAGTTGAAATTTTTTCAAAGTCCCTTAAAAATTTTCCAATTTTCGTCCCAATTCTTCCCATTCCCATTGAAACTTTTCAAATCCCTCTCAAAACTGTTGAAATTCTGTTGAAGCTTTTAAAATTGTCTCTAGAATTTTCAAAATCCATGTCCACATGTTTACAATTTCACGTCAAAATTGCTAAAATTCCAGTTGAAATTTTTTCAAAGTCCCTTAAAAGTTTTCCAATTTTCGTCCCAATTCTTCCCATTCCCATTCAAACTTTTCAAATCCCTCTCAAAACTGTTGAAATTCTATTGAAGCTTTTGAAATTCTCTCTAGAATTTTCAAAATCCATGTCCACATGTTTACATGTTCACGTCAAAAAATGGCTAAAATTCCAGTTGAAATTTTTTCAAAGTCCCTTAAAAATTTTCCAATTTTCGTCCCAATTCTTCCCATTCCCATTGAAACTTTTCAAATCCCTCTCAAAACTGTTGAAATTCTGTTGAAGATTTTAAAATTCTCTCTAGCATTTTCAAAATCCACTTCAACATGTTTACAATTTCACGTCAAAATTGCTAAAATTCCAGTTGAAATGTTTTCAAAGTCCCTTAAAAATTTTCCAATTTTCGTCCCAATTCTTCCCATTCCATTGAAACTTTTCAAATCCCTCTCAAAACTGTTGAAATCCTATTAAATGTTTGGAACTTCTCTCTAGAAATTTCATAATCCATGTCCACATGTTTCTAATTTCATGTCAAAATTGCTAAAATTCCAGTTGAAATTTTTTCAAAGTCCCTTCAAAATTTTCCAATTTTCGTCCCAATTCTTCCCATTCCCGTTGAAACTTTTCAAATCCCTCTCAAAACTGTTGAAATTCTGTTGAGGTTTTTAAAATTCTCTCTAGAATTTTCAAAATCCACTTCAACATGTTTACAATTTCACGTCAAAATTGCTAAAATTCCAGTTGAAATTTTTTCAAAGTCCCTTAAAAATTTTCCAGTTTTCGTCCCAATTCTTCCCATTCACATTGAAACTTTTCAAATCCCTCTCAAAACTGTTGAAATTCTGTTGAAGCTTTTAAAATTCTCTCTAGAATTTTCAAAATCCATGTCCACATGTTTACAATTTCGTGTCAAAATTGCTAAAATTCCAGTTGAAATTTTTTCAAAGTCCGTTCAAAATTTTCCAATTTTCGTCCCAATTCTTCCCATTCCCATTCAAACTTTTCAAATCCCTCTCAAAACTGTTGAAATCCTATTGAAGCTTTTAAAATTCTCTCTAGAATTTACAAAATCCATGTCCACAGGTTTACAATTGCATGTCAAAATTGCTAAAATTCCAGTTGAAATTTTTTCAAAGTCCCTTAAAAATTTTCCAATTTTCGTCCCAATTCTTCCCATTCCCATTGAAACTTTTCAAATCCCTCTCAAAACTGTTGAAATCCTATTGAAAGTTTGAAACTTCTCTCTAGAATTTTCAAAATCCATGTCCACAGGTTTACAATTTCACGTCAAAATTGCTAAAATTCCAGTTGAAATTTTTTCAAAGTCCCTGAAAAATTTTCCAGTTTTCGTCCCAATTCTTCCCATTCCCATTGAAACTTTTCAAATCCCTCTCAAAACTGTTGAAATTCTGTTGAAGCTTTTAAAATTCTCTCTAGAATTTTCAAAATCCATGTCCACAGGTTTACAATTGCACGTCAAAATTGCTAAAATTCCAGTTGAAATTTTTTCAAAGTCCCTTAAAAATTTTCCAATTTTCGTCCCAATTTTTCCCATTCCCATTGAAACTTTTCAAATCCCTCTCAAAACTTTTGTAATCCTATTGAAAGTTTGAAACTTCTCTCTAGAATTTTCAAAATCCATGTCCACAGGTTTCCAAATTCACGTCAAAATTGCTAAAATTCCAGTTGAAATTTTTTCAAAGTCCCTTAAAAATTTTCCAATTTTCGTCCCAATTCTTCCCATTCCCATTCAAACTTTTCAAATCCCTCTCAAAACTGTTGAAATTCTGTTGAAGCTTTTAAAATTCTCTCTAGAATTTTCAAAATCCATGTCCACATGTTTACAATTTCACGTCAAAATTGCTAAAATTCCAGTTGAAATTTTTTCAAAGTCCCTTAAAAATTTTCCAATTTTCGTCCCAATTCTTCCCATTCCCATTGAAACTTTTCAAATCCCTCTCAAAACTTTTGTAATCCTATTGAAAGTTTGAAACTTCTCTCTAGAATTTTCAAAATCCATGTCCACATGTTTACAATTTCACGTCAAAATTGCTAAAATTCCAGTTGAAATTTTTTCAAAGTCCCTTAAAAATTTTCCAATTTTCGTCCCAATTCTTCCCATTCCCATTGAAACTTTTCAAATCCCTCTCAAAACTGTTGAAATTCTGCTGAGGCTTTTAAAATTCTCTCTAGAATTTTCAAAATCCACTTCAACATGTTTACAATTTCACGTCAAAATTGCTAAAATTCCAGTTGAAATTTTTTCAAAGTCCCTTAAAAATTTTCCAGTTTTCGTCCCAATTCTTCCCATTCCCATTCAAACTTTTCAAATCCCTCTCAAAACTGTTGAAATCCTATTAAATGTTTGGAACTTCTCTCTAGAAATTTCATAATCCATGTCCACATGTTTCCAATTTCATGTCAAAATTGCTAAAATTCCAGTTGAAATTTTTTCAAAGTCCCTGAAAAATTTTCCAATTTTTGTCCCAATTCTTCCCATTCCCATTGAAACTTTTCAAATCCCTCTCAAAACTGTTGAAATCCTATTGAAAGTTTGAAACTTCTCTCTAGAATTTTCAAAATCCATGTCCACAGGTTTACAATTTCACGTCAAAATTGCTAAAATTCCACCTGAAATTTTTTCAAAGTCCCTGAAAAATTTTCCAATTTTCGTCCCAATTCTTCCCATTCCCATTGAAACTTTTCAAATCCCTCTCAAAATTGTTGAAATTCTGTTGAGGCTTTTAAAATTCTCTCTAGAATTTTCAAAATCCACTTCAACATGTTTACAATTTCACGTCAAAATTGCTAAAATTCCAGTTGAAGTTTTTTCAAAGTCCCTTAAAAATTTTCCAATTTTCGTCCCAATTCTTCCCATTCCATTGAAACTTTTCAAATCCCTCTCAAAACTGTTGAAATCCTATTAAATGTTTGGAACTTCTCTCTAGAAATTTCATAATCCATGTCCACATGTTTCTAATTTCATGTCAAAATTGCTAAAATTCCAGTTGAAATTTTTTCAAAGTCCCTTCAAAATTTTCCAATTTTCGTCCCAATTCTTCCCATTCCCGTTGAAACTTTTCAAATCCCTCTCAAAACTGTTGAAATTCTGTTGAGGTTTTTAAAATTCTCTCTAGAATTTTCAAAATGCACTTCAACATGTTTACAATTTCACGTCAAAATTGCTAAAATTCCAGTTGAAATTTTTTCAAAGTCCCTTAAAAATTTTCCAGTTTTCGTCCCAATTCTTCCCATTCCCATTCAAACTTTTCAAATCCCTCTCAAAACTGTTGAAATTCTGTTGAAGCTTTTAAAATTCTCTCTAGAATTTTCAAAATCCATGTCCACATGTTTACAATTTCGTGTCAAAATTGCTAAAATTCCAGTTGAAATTTTTTCAAAGTCCGTTCAAAATTTTCCAATTTTCGTCCCAATTCTTCCCATTCCCATTCAAACTTTTCAAATCCCTCTCAAAACTGTTGAAATCCTATTGAAGCTTTTAAAATTCTCTCTAGAATTTACAAAATCCATGTCCACAGGTTTACAATTGCATGTCAAAATTGCTAAAATTCCAGTTGAAATTTTTTCAAAGTCCCTTAAAAATTTTCCAATTTTCGTCCCAATTCTTCCCATTCCCATTGAAACTTTTCAAATCCCTCTCAAAACTGTTGAAATCCTATTGAAAGTTTGAAACTTCTCTCTAGAATTTTCAAAATCCATGTCCACAGGTTTACAATTTCACGTCAAAATTGCTAAAATTCCAGTTGAAATTTTTTCAAAGTCCCTGAAAAATTTTCCAGTTTTCGTCCCAATTCTTCCCATTCCCATTGAAACTTTTCAAATCCCTCTCAAAACTGTTGAAATTCTGTTGAAGCTTTTAAAATTCTCTCTAGAATTTTCAAAATCCATGTCCACAGGTTTACAATTGCACGTCAAAATTGCTAAAATTCCAGTTGAAATTTTTTCAAAGTCCCTTAAAAATTTTCCAATTTTCGTCCCAATTTTTCCCATTCCCATTGAAACTTTTCAAATCCCTCTCAAAACTTTTGTAATCCTATTGAAAGTTTGAAACTTCTCTCTAGAATTTTCAAAATCCATGTCCACAGGTTTCCAAATTCACGTCAAAATTGCTAAAATTCCAGTTGAAATTTTTTCAAAGTCCCTGAAAAATTTTCCAATTTTCGTCCCAATTCTTCCCATTCCCATTCAAACTTTTCAAATCCCTCTCAAAACTGTTGAAATTCTGTTGAAGCTTTTAAAATTCTCTCTAGAATTTTCAAAATCCATGTCCACATGTTTACAATTTCACGTCAAAATTGCTAAAATTCCAGTTGAAATTTTTTCAAAGTCCCTTAAAAATTTTCCAATTTTCGTCCCAATTCTTCCCATTCCCATTGAAACTTTTCAAATCCCTCTCAAAACTTTTGTAATCCTATTGAAAGTTTGAAACTTCTCTCTAGAATTTTCAAAATCCATGTCCACATGTTTACAATTTCACGTCAAAATTGCTAAAATTCCAGTTGAAATTTTTTCAAAGTCCCTTAAAAATTTTCCAATTTTCGTCCCAATTCTTCCCATTCCCATTGAAACTTTTCAAATCCCTCTCAAAACTGTTGAAATCCTATTGAAAGTTTGAAACTTCTCTCTAGAATTTTCAAAATCCATGTCCACAGGTTTACAATTTCACGTCAAAATTGCTAAAATTCCACCTGAAATTTTTTCAAAGTCCCTGAAAAATTTTCCAATTTTCGTCCCAATTCTTCCCATTCCCATTGAAACTTTTCAAATCCCTCTCAAAATTGTTGAAATTCTGTTGAGGCTTTTAAAATTCTCTCTAGAATTTTCAAAATCCACTTCAACATGTTTACAATTTCACGTCAAAATTGCTAAAATTCCAGTTGAAGTTTTTTCAAAGTCCCTTAAAAATTTTCCAATTTTCGTCCCAATTCTTCCCATTCCATTGAAACTTTTCAAATCCCTCTCAAAACTGTTGAAATCCTATTAAATGTTTGGAACTTCTCTCTAGAAATTTCATAATCCATGTCCACATGTTTCTAATTTCATGTCAAAATTGCTAAAATTCCAGTTGAAATTTTTTCAAAGTCCCTTCAAAATTTTCCAATTTTCGTCCCAATTCTTCCCATTCCCGTTGAAACTTTTCAAATCCCTCTCAAAACTGTTGAAATTCTGTTGAGGTTTTTAAAATTCTCTCTAGAATTTTCAAAATGCACTTCAACATGTTTACAATTTCACGTCAAAATTGCTAAAATTCCAGTTGAAATTTTTTCAAAGTCCCTTAAAAATTTTCCAGTTTTCGTCCCAATTCTTCCCATTCCCATTCAAACTTTTCAAATCCCTCTCAAAACTGTTGAAATTCTGTTGAAGCTTTTAAAATTCTCTCTAGAATTTTCAAAATCCATGTCCACATGTTTACAATTTCGTGTCAAAATTGCTAAAATTCCAGTTGAAATTTTTTCAAAGTCCGTTCAAAATTTTCCAATTTTCGTCCCAATTCTTCCCATTCCCATTCAAACCTTTCAAATCCCTCTCAAAACTGTTGAAATCCTATTGAAAGTTTGAAACTTCTCTCTAGAATTTACAAAATCCATGTCCACAAGTTTACAATTGCATGTCAAAATTGCTAAAATTCCAGTTGAAATTTTTTCAAAGTCCCTTAAAAATTTTCCAATTTTCGTCCCAATTCTTCCCATTCCCATTGAAACTTTTCAAATCCCTCTCAAAACTTTTGTAATCCTATTGAAAGTTTGAAACTTCTCTCTAGAATTTTCAAAATCCATGTCCACAGGTTTACAATTTCACGTCAAAATTGCTAAAATTCCAGTTGAAATTTTTTCAAAGTCCCTTAAAAATTTTCCAATTTTCGTCCCAATTCTTCCCATTCCCATTGAAACTTTTCAAATCCCTCTCAAAACTGTTGAAATTCTGTTGAAGCTTTTAAAATTCTCTCTAGAATTTTCAAAATCCATGTCCACAGGTTTACAATTGCACGTCAAAATTGCTAAAATTCCAGTTGAAATTTTTTCAAAGTCCCTTAAAAATTTTCCAATTTTCGTCCCAATTTTTCCCATTCCCATTGAAACTTTTCAAATCCCTCTCAAAACTTTTGTAATCCTATTGAAAGTTTGAAACTTCTCTCTAGAATTTTCAAAATCCATGTCCACAGGTTTCCAAATTCACGTCAAAATTGCTAAAATTCCAGTTGAAATTTTTTCAAAGTCCCTGAAAAATTTTCCAATTTTCGTCCCAATTCTTCCCATTCCCATTCAAACTTTTCAAATCCCTCTCAAAACTGTTGAAATTCTGTTGAAGCTTTTAAAATTCTCTCTAGAATTTTCAAAATCCATGTCCACATGTTTACAATTTCACGTCAAAATTGCTAAAATTCCAGTTGAAATTTTTTCAAAGTCCCTTAAAAATTTTCCAATTTTCGTCCCAATTCTTCCCATTCCCATTGAAACTTTTCAAATCCCTCTCAAAACTTTTGTAATCCTATTGAAAGTTTGAAACTTCTCTCTAGAATTTTCAAAATCCATGTCCACATGTTTACAATTTCACGTCAAAATTGCTAAAATTCCAGTTGAAATTTTTTCAAAGTCCCTGAAAAATTTTCCAATTTTTGTCCCAATTCTTCCCATTCCCATTGAAACTTTTCAAATCCCTCTCAAAACTGTTGAAATTCTGCTGAGGCTTTTAAAATTCTCTCTAGAATTTTCAAAATCCACTTCAACATGTTTACAATTTCACGTCAAAATTGCTAAAATTCCAGTTGAAATTTTTTCAAAGTCCCTTAAAAATTTTCCAGTTTTCGTCCCAATTCTTCCCATTCCCATTCAAACTTTTCAAATCCCTCTCAAAACTGTTGAAATCCTATTAAATGTTTGGAACTTCTCTCTAGAAATTTCATAATCCATGTCCACATGTTTCCAATTTCATGTCAAAATTGCTAAAATTCCAGTTGAAATTTTTTCAAAGTCCCTGAAAAATTTTCCAATTTTTGTCCCAATTCTTCCCATTCCCATTGAAACTTTTCAAATCCCTCTCAAAACTGTTGAAATCCTATTGAAAGTTTGAAACTTCTCTCTAGAATTTTCAAAATCCATGTCCACAGGTTTACAATTTCACGTCAAAATTGCTAAAATTCCAGTTGAAATTTTTTCAAAGTCCCTTAAAAATTTTCCAATTTTCGTCCCAATTCTTCCCATTCCCATTCCCATTGAAACTTTTCAAATCCCTCTCAAAATTGTTGAAATTCTCTTGAAGCTTTTAAAATTCTCTCTAGAATTTTCAAAATCCATGTCCACATGTTTACAATATCACGTCAAAATTGCTAAAATTCCAGTTGAAATTTTTTTAAGGTCCCTTAAAAATTTTCCAATTTTCGTCCCAATTCTTCCCATTCCCATTGAAACTTTTCAAATCCCTCTCAAAACTGTTGAAATACTCTTGAGGCTTTTAAAATTCTCTCTAGAATTTTCAAAATCCATGTCCACATGTTTACAATTTCACGTCAAAATTGCTAAAATTCCAGTTGAAATTTTTCCAAATTCCCTTAAAAATTTTCCAATTTTCGTCCCAATTCTTCCCATTCCCATTGAAACTTTTCAAATCCCTCTCAAAACTGTTGAAATTCTGCTGAGGCTTTTAAAATTCTCTCTAGAATTTTCAAAATCCACTTCAACATGTTTACAATTTCACGTCAAAATTGCTAAAATTCTAGTTGAAATTTTTTCAAAGTCCCTTAAAAATTTTCCAATTTTTGTCCCAATTCTTCCCATTCCCATTGAAACTTTTCAAATCCCTCTCAAAACTGTTGAAATCCTATTGAAAGTTTGAAACTTCTCTCTAGAATTTTCAAAATCCATGTCCACATGTTTACAATTTCACGTCAAAATTGCTAAAATTCCAGTTGAAATTTTTTCAAAGTCCCTTAAAAATTTTCCAATTTTCGTCCCAATTCTTCCCATTCCATTGAAACTTTTCAAATCCCTCTCAAAACTGTTGAAATCCTATTAAGTGTTTGGAACTTCTCACTAGAAATTTCATAATCCATGTCCACATGTTTCCAATTTCATGTCAAAATTGCTAAAACTCCAGTTGAAATTTTTTCGAAGTCCCTTCAAATTTTTCCAATTTTCGTCCCAAATCTTCCCATTCCCATTCAAACTTTTCAAATCCCTCTCAAAATTGTTGAAATTCTGTTGAAGCTTTTAAAATTCTCTCTAGAATTTTCAAAATCCATGTCCACATGTTTACAATATCACGTCAAAATTGCTAAAATTCCAGTTGAAATTTTTTCAAAGTCCCTTAAAAATTTTCCAATTTTCGTCCCAATTCTTCCCATTCCCATTGAAACTTTTCAAATCCCTCTCAAAACTGTTGAAATTCTCTTGAGGCTTTTAAAATTCTCTCTAGAATTTTCAAAATCCATGTCCACATGTTTACAATTTCACGTCAAAATTGCTAAAATTCCAGTTGAAATTTTTCCAAAGTCCCTTAAAAATTTTCCAATTTTCATCCCAATTCTTCCCATTCCCATTGAAACTTTTCAAATCCCTCTCAAAACTGTGGAAATTCTCTTGAAGCTTTTAAAATTCTCTCTAGAATTTTCAAAATCCACTTCAACATGTTTACAATTTCACGTCAAAATTGCTAAAATTCCAGTTGAAATTTTTTCAAAGTCCCTTAAAATATTCCAATTTTCGTCTTAATGCTTCCCATTCCCATTGAAACTTTTCAAATCCCTCTCAAAACTGTAGAAATTCTGTTGAAGCTTTTAAAATTCTCTCTAGAATTTTCAAAATCCACTTCAACATGTTTACAATTTCACGTCAAAATTGCTAAAATTCCAGTTGAAATTTTTTCAAAGTCCCTTAAAAATTTTCCAATTTTCGTCCAAATTCTTCCCATTCCATTGAAACTTTTCAAATCCCTCTCAAAACTGTTGAAATCCTATTAAATGTTTGGAACTTCTCTCTAGAAATTTCATAATCCATGTCCACATGTTTCCAATTTCATGTCAAATATGCTAAAATTCCAGTTGAAATTTTTTCGAAGTCCCTTCAAATTTTTCCAATTTTCGTCCCAATTCTTCCCATTCCCATTGAAACTTTTCAAATCCCTCTCAAAACTGTTGAAATCCTATTGAAAGTTTGAAACTTCTCTCTAGAATTTTCAAAATCCATGTCCACAGGTTTACAATTTCACGTCAAAATTGCTAAAATTCCAGTTGAAATTTTTTCAAAGTCCCTTAAAAACTTTCCAATTTTCGTCCCAATTCTTCCCATTCCCATTGAAACTTTTCAAATCCCTCTCAAAACTATTGAAATTCTCTTGAGGCTTTTAAAATTCTCTCTAGAATTTTCAAAATCCATGTCCACATGTTTACAATTTCACGTCAAAATTGCTAAAATTCCAGTTGAAATTTTTCCAAAGTCCCTTAAAAATTTTCCAATTTTTGTCCCAATTCTTCCCATTCCCATTGAAACTTTTCAAATCCCTCTCAAAACTGTGGAAATTCTCTTGAAGCTTTTAAAATTCTCTCTAGAATTTTCAAAATCCACTTCCACATGTTTACAATTTCACGTCAAAATTGCTAAAATTCCAGTTGAAATTTTTTCAAAGTCCCTTAAAAATTTTCCAATTTTCGTCTTAATTCTTCCCATTCCCATTGAAACTTTTCAAATCCCTCTCAAAACTGTAGAAATTCTGTTGAAGCTTTTAAAATTCTCGCTAGAATTTTCAAAATCCACTTCAACATGTTTACAATATCACGTCAAAATTGCTAAAATTCCAGTTGAAATTTTTTCAAAGTCCCTTAAAAATTTTCCAATTTTCGTCCCAATTCTTCCCATTCCCATTGAAACTTTTCAAATCCCTCTCAAAACTGTTGAAATTCTGTTGAGGCTTTTAAAATTCTCTAGAATTTTCAAAATCCATGTCCACATGTTTACAATTTCACGTCAAAATTGCTAAAATTCCAGTTGAAATTTTTTCAAAGTCCCTTAAAAATTTTCCAATTTTCGTCCCAATTCTTCCAATTCCCATTGAAACTTTTCAAATCCCTCTCAAAACTGTGGAAATTCTCTTGAAGCTTTTAAAATTCTCTCTAGAATTTTCAAAATCCACTTCAACATGTTTACAATTTCACGTCAAAATTGCTAAAATTCCAGTTGAAATTTTTTCAAAGTCCCTTAAAAATTTTCCAATTTTTGTCCCAATTCTTCCCATTCCCATTGAAACTTTTCAAATCCCTCTCAAAACTGTTGAAATTCTGTTGAAGCTTTTAAAATTCTCTCTAGAATTTTCAAAATCCACTTCAACATGTTTACAATTTCACGTCAAAATTGCTAAAATTCCAGTTGAAATTTTTTCAAAGTCCCTTCAAAATTTTCCAGTTTTCGTCCCAATTCTTCCCATTCCCATTGAAACTTTTCAAATCCCTCTCAAAACTGTTGAAATTCTGTTGAGGCTTTTAAAATTCTCTCTAGAATTTTCAAAATCCACTTCAACATGTTTACAATTTCACGTCAAAATTGCTAAAATTCCAGTTGAAATTTTTTCAAAGTCCCTTAAAAATTTTCCAATTTTCGTCCCAATTCTTCCCATTCCATTGAAACTTTTCAAATCCCTCTCAAAACTGTTGAAATCCTTTTGAAAGTTTGAAACTTCTCTCTAGAATTTTCAAAATCCATGTCCACAGGTTTACAATTGCATGTCAAAATTGCTAAAATTCCAGTTGAAATTTTTTCAAAGTCCCTTAAAAATTTTCCAATTTTCGTCCCAATTCTTCCCATTCCCATTGAAACTTTTCAAATCCCTCTCAAAACTTTTGAAATCCTATTGAAAGTTTGAAACTTCTCTCTAGAATTTTCAAAATCCATGTCCACAGGTTTACAATTTCACGTCAAAATTGCTAAAATTCCAGTTGAAATTTTTTCAAAGTCCCTTAAAAATTTTCCAATTTTCGTCCCAATTCTTCCCATTCCATTGAAACTTTTCAAATCTCTCTCAAAACTGTTGAAATCCTTTTGAAAGTTTGAAACTTCTCTCTAGAATTTTCAAAATCCATGTCCACAGGTTTACAATTGCATGTCAAAATTGCTAAAATTCCAGTTGAAATTTTTTCAAAGTCCCTTAAAAATTTTCCAATTTTCGTCCCAATTCTTCCCATTCCCATTGAAACTTTTCAAATCCCTCTCAAAACTTTTGAAATCCTATTGAAAGTTTGAAACTTCTCTCTAGAATTTTCAAAATCCATGTCCACAGGTTTACAATTTCACGTCAAAATTGCTAAAATTCCAGTTGAAATTTTTTCAAAGTCCCTTAAAAATTTTCCAATTTTCGTCCCAATTCTTCCCATTCCCATTCAAACTTTTCAAATCCCTCTCAAAATTGTTGAAATTCTGTTGAAGCTTTTAAAATTCTCTCTAGAATTTTCAAACTCCATGTCCACATGTTTACAATTTCACGTCAAAATTGCTAACATTCCAGTTGAAATTTTTTAAAAGTCCCTTAAAAATTTTCCAATTTTCGTCCCAATTCTTCCCATTCCATTGAAACTTTTCAAATCCCTCTCAAAATTGTTGAAATTCTGTTGAAGCTTTTAAAATTCTCGCTAGAATTTTCAAAATCCACTTCAACATGTTTACAATATCACGTCAAAATTGCTAAAATTCCAGTTGAAATGTTTTCAAAGTCCCTTAAAAATTTTCCAATTTTCGTCCCAATTCTTCCCATTCCCATTGAAACTTTTCAAATCCCTCTCAAAACTGTTGAAATCCTATTAAATGTTTGGAACTTCTCTCCAGAAATTTCATAATCCATGTCCACATGTTTCCAATTTCATGTCAAAATTGCTAAAATTCCAGTTGAAATTTTTTCAAAGTCCCTTCAAATTTTTCCAATTTTTGTCCCAATTCTTCCCATTCCCATTGAAACTTTTCAAATCCCTCTCAAAACTGTTGAAATCCTATTGAAAGTTTGAAAATTCTCTCTAGAATTTTCAAAATCCATGTCCACATGTTTACAATATCACATCAAAATTGCTAAAATTCCAGTTGAAATTTTTTCAAAGTCCCTGAAAAATTTTCCAATTTTCGTCCCAATTCATTGAAACTTTTCAAATCCCTCTCAAAACTGTTGAAATACTCTTGAGGCTTTTAAAATTCTCTCTAGAATTTTCAAAATCCATGTCCACGTTTCCAATTTCATGTCAAAATTGTTAAAATTCCAGTTGAAATTTTTTCAAAGTCCCTTAAAAATTTTCCAATTTTCGTCCCAATTCTTCCCATTCCCATTGAAACTTTTCAAATCCCTCTCAAAACTGTTGAAATTCTGTTGAAGCTTTTAAAATTCTCGCTAGAATTTTCAAAATCCACTTCAACATGTTTACAATATCACGTCAAAATTGCTAAAATTCCAGTTGAAATTTTTTCAAAGTCCCTTAAAAATTTTCCAATTTTCGTCCCAATTCTTCCCATTCCCATTGAAACTTTTCAAATCCCTCTCAAAACTGTTGAAATTCTGTTGAGGCTTTTAAAATTCTCTAGAATTTTCAAAATCCATGTCCACATGTTTACAATTTCACGTCAAAATTGCTAAAATTCCAGTTGAAATTTTTTCAAAGTCCCTTAAAAATTTTCCAATTTTCGTCCCAATTCTTCCAATTCCCATTGAAACTTTTCAAATCCCTCTCAAAACTGTGGAAATTCTCTTGAAGCTTTTAAAATTCTCTCTAGAATTTTCAAAATCCACTTCAACATGTTTACAATTTCACGTCAAAATTGCTAAAATTCCAGTTGAAATTTTTTCAAAGTCCCTTAAAAATTTTCCAATTTTTGTCCCAATTCTTCCCATTCCCATTGAAACTTTTCAAATCCCTCTCAAAACTGTTGAAATTCTGTTGAAGCTTTTAAAATTCTCTCTAGAATTTTCAAAATCCACTTCAACATGTTTACAATTTCACGTCAAAATTGCTAAAATTCCAGTTGAAATTTTTTCAAAGTCCCTTCAAAATTTTCCAGTTTTCGTCCCAATTCTTCCCATTCCCATTGAAACTTTTCAAATCCCTCTCAAAACTGTTGAAATTCTGTTGAGGCTTTTAAAATTCTCTCTAGAATTTTCAAAATCCACTTCAACATGTTTACAATTTCACGTCAAAATTGCTAAAATTCCAGTTGAAATTTTTTCAAAGTCCCTTAAAAATTTTCCAATTTTCGTCCCAATTCTTCCCATTCCATTGAAACTTTTCAAATCCCTCTCAAAACTGTTGAAATCCTTTTGAAAGTTTGAAACTTCTCTCTAGAATTTTCAAAATCCATGTCCACAGGTTTACAATTGCATGTCAAAATTGCTAAAATTCCAGTTGAAATTTTTTCAAAGTCCCTTAAAAATTTTCCAATTTTCGTCCCAATTCTTCCCATTCCCATTGAAACTTTTCAAATCCCTCTCAAAACTTTTGAAATCCTATTGAAAGTTTGAAACTTCTCTCTAGAATTTTCAAAATCCATGTCCACAGGTTTACAATTTCACGTCAAAATTGCTAAAATTCCAGTTGAAATTTTTTCAAAGTCCCTTAAAAATTTTCCAATTTTCGTCCCAATTCTTCCCATTCCATTGAAACTTTTCAAATCTCTCTCAAAACTGTTGAAATCCTTTTGAAAGTTTGAAACTTCTCTCTAGAATTTTCAAAATCCATGTCCACAGGTTTACAATTGCATGTCAAAATTGCTAAAATTCCAGTTGAAATTTTTTCAAAGTCCCTTAAAAATTTTCCAATTTTCGTCCCAATTCTTCCCATTCCCATTGAAACTTTTCAAATCCCTCTCAAAACTTTTGAAATCCTATTGAAAGTTTGAAACTTCTCTCTAGAATTTTCAAAATCCATGTCCACAGGTTTACAATTTCACGTCAAAATTGCTAAAATTCCAGTTGAAATTTTTTCAAAGTCCCTTAAAAATTTTCCAATTTTCGTCCCAATTCTTCCCATTCCCATTCAAACTTTTCAAATCCCTCTCAAAATTGTTGAAATTCTGTTGAAGCTTTTAAAATTCTCTCTAGAATTTTCAAACTCCATGTCCACATGTTTACAATTTCACGTCAAAATTGCTAACATTCCAGTTGAAATTTTTTAAAAGTCCCTTAAAAATTTTCCAATTTTCGTCCCAATTCTTCCCATTCCATTGAAACTTTTCAAATCCCTCTCAAAATTGTTGAAATTCTGTTGAAGCTTTTAAAATTCTCGCTAGAATTTTCAAAATCCACTTCAACATGTTTACAATATCACGTCAAAATTGCTAAAATTCCAGTTGAAATGTTTTCAAAGTCCCTTAAAAATTTTCCAATTTTCGTCCCAATTCTTCCCATTCCCATTGAAACTTTTCAAATCCCTCTCAAAACTGTTGAAATCCTATTAAATGTTTGGAACTTCTCTCCAGAAATTTCATAATCCATGTCCACATGTTTCCAATTTCATGTCAAAATTGCTAAAATTCCAGTTGAAATTTTTTCAAAGTCCCTTCAAATTTTTCCAATTTTTGTCCCAATTCTTCCCATTCCCATTGAAACTTTTCAAATCCCTCTCAAAACTGTTGAAATCCTATTGAAAGTTTGAAAATTCTCTCTAGAATTTTCAAAATCCATGTCCACATGTTTACAATATCACATCAAAATTGCTAAAATTCCAGTTGAAATTTTTTCAAAGTCCCTTAAAAATTTTCCAATTTTCGTCCCAATTCATTGAAACTTTTCAAATCCCTCTCAAAACTGTTGAAATACTCTTGAGGCTTTTAAAATTCTCTCTAGAATTTTCAAAATCCATGTCCACGTTTCCAATTTCATGTCAAAATTGTTAAAATTCCAGTTGAAATTTTTTCAAAGTCCCTTAAAAATTTTCCAATTTTCGTCCCAATTCTTCCCATTCCCATTGAAACTTTTCAAATCCCTCTCAAAACTGTTGAAATTCTGTTGAAGCTTTTAAAATTCTCGCTAGAATTTTCAAAATCCACTTCAACATGTTTACAATATCACGTCAAAATTGCTAAAATTCCAGTTGAAATGTTTTCAAAGTCCCTTAAAAATTTTCCAATTTTCGTCCCAATTCTTCCCATTCCCATTGAAACTTTTCAAATCCCTCTCAAAACTGTTGAAATTCTGTTGAGGCTTTCAAAATTCTCTAGAATTTTCAAAATCCATGTCCACAGGTTTACAATTTCACGTCAAAATTGCTAAAATTCCAGTTGAAATTTTTTCAAAGTCCCTTAAAAATTTTCCAATTTTCGTCCCAATTCTTCCCATTCCCATTGAAACTTTTCAAATCCCTCTCAAAATTGTTGAAATTCTGTTGAAGCTTTTAAAATTCTCTCTAGAATTTTCAAAACCCACTTCAACATGTTTACAATTTCACGTCAAAATTGCTAATATTCCAGTTGAAATTTTTTCAAAGTCCCTTAAAAATTTTCCAATTTTCGTCCCAATTCTTCCCATTCCATTGAAACTTTTCAAATCCCTCTCAAAACTGTTGAAATCCTTTTGAAAGTTTGAAACTTCTCTCTAGAATTTTCAAAATCCATGTCCACAGGTTTACAATTGCATGTCAAAATTGCTAAAATTCCAGTTGAAATTTTTTCAAAGTCCCTTAAAAATTTTCCAATTTTCGTCCCAATTCTTCCCATTCCCATTGAAACTTTTCAAATCCCTCTCAAAACTTTTGAAATCCTATTGAAAGTTTGAAACTTCTCTCTAGAATTTTCAAAATCCATGTCCACAGGTTTACAATTTCACGTCAAAATTGCTAAAATTCCAGTTGAAATTTTTTCAAAGTCCCTTCAAAATTTTCCAATTTTCGTCCCAATTCTTCCCATTCCCATTCAAACTTTTCAAATCCCTCTCAAAATTGTTGAAATTCTGTTGAAGCTTTTAAAATTCTCTCTAGAATTTTCAAAATCCACTTCAACATGTTTACAATTTCACGTCAAAATTGCTAAAATTCCAGTTGAAATTTTTTCAAAGTCCCTGAAAAATTTTCCAGTTTTCGTCCCAATTCTTCCCATTCCCATTGAAACTTTTCAAATCCCTCTCAAAACTGTTGAAATCCTATTGAAAGTTTGAAACTTCTCTCTAGAATTTTCAAAATCCATGTCCACAGGTTTACAATTTCACGTCAAAATTGCTAAAATTCCAGTTGAAATTTTTTCAAAGTCCCTTCAAAATTTTCCAATTTTCGTCCCAATTCTTCCCATTCCCATTCAAACTTTTCAAATCCCTCTCAAAATTGTTGAAATTCTGTTGAAGCTTTTAAAATTCTCTCTAGAATTTTCAAAATCCACTTCAACATGTTTACAATTTCACGTCAAAATTGCTAAAATTCCAGTTGAAATTTTTTCAAAGTCCCTGAAAAATTTTCCAGTTTTCGTCCCAATTCTTCCCATTCCCATTGAAACTTTTCAAATCCCTCTCAAAACTGTTGAAATCCTATTGAAAGTTTGAAACTTCTCTCTAGAATTTTCAAAATCCATGTCCACATGTTTACAATTTCACGTCAAAATTGCTAACATTCCAGTTGAAATTTTTTAAAAGTCCCTTAAAAATTTTCCAATTTTCGTCCCAATTCTTCCCATTCCATTGAAACTTTTCAAATCCCTCTCAAAACTGTTGAAATCCTATTAAATGTTTGGAACTTCTCTCCAGAAATTTCATAATCCATGTCCACATGTTTCCAATTTCATGTCAAAATTGCTAAAATTCCAGTTGAAATTTTTTCAAAGTCCCTTCAAATTTTTCCAATTTTTGTCCCAATTCTTCCCATTCCCATTGAAACTTTTCAAATCCCTCTCAAAACTGTTGAAATCCTATTGAAAGTTTGAAAATTCTCTCTAGAATTTTCAAAATCCATGTCCACATGTTTACAATATCACATCAAAATTGCTAAAATTCCAGTTGAAATTTTTTCAAAGTCCCTTAAAAATTTTCCAATTTTCGTCCCAATTCTTCCCATTCCATTGAAACTTTTCAAATCCCTCTCAAAACTGTTGAAATACTCTTGAGGCTTTTAAAATTCTCTCTAGAATTTTCAAAATCCATGTCCACGTTTCCAATTTCATGTCAAAATTGTTAAAATTCCAGTTGAAATTTTTTCAAAGTCCCTTAAAAATTTTCCAATTTTCGTCCCAATTCTTCCCATTCCCATTGAAACTTTTCAAATCCCTCTCAAAACGGTTGAAATTCTGTTGAAGCTTTAAAATTCTCGCTAGAATTTTCAAAATCCACTTCAACATGTTTACAATATCACGTCAAAATTGCTAAAATTCCAGTTGAAATGTTTTCAAAGTCCCTTAAAAATTTTCCAATTTTCGTCCCAATTCTTCCCATTCCCATTGAAAATTTTCAAATCCCTCTCAAAACTGTTGAAATTCTGTTGAAGCTTTTAAAATTCTCTCTAGAATTTTCAAAATCCACTTCAACATGTTTACAATTTCACGTCAAAATTGCTAAAATTCCAGTTGAAATTTTTTCAAAGTCCCTGAAAAATTTTCCAGTTTTCGTCCCAATTCTTCCCATTCCCATTGAAACTTTTCAAATCCCTCTCAAAACTGTTGAAATCCTATTGAAAGTTTGAAACTTCTCTCTAGAATTTTCAAAATCCATGTCCACATGTTTACAATTTCACGTCAAAATTGCTAACATTCCAGTTGAAATTTTTTAAAAGTCCCTTAAAAATTTTCCAATTTTCGTCCCAATTCTTCCCATTCCATTGAAACTTTTCAAATCCCTCTCAAAACTGTTGAAATCCTATTAAATGTTTGGAACTTCTCTCCAGAAATTTCATAATCCATGTCCACATGTTTCCAATTTCATGTCAAAATTGCTAAAATTCCAGTTGAAATTTTTTCAAAGTCCCTTCAAATTTTTCCAATTTTTGTCCCAATTCTTCCCATTCCCATTGAAACTTTTCAAATCCCTCTCAAAACTGTTGAAATCCTATTGAAAGTTTGAAAATTCTCTCTAGAATTTTCAAAATCCATGTCCACATGTTTACAATATCACATCAAAATTGCTAAAATTCCAGTTGAAATTTTTTCAAAGTCCCTTAAAAATTTTCCAATTTTCGTCCCAATTCTTCCCATTCCATTGAAACTTTTCAAATCCCTCTCAAAACTGTTGAAATACTCTTGAGGCTTTTAAAATTCTCTCTAGAATTTTCAAAATCCATGTCCACGTTTCCAATTTCATGTCAAAATTGTTAAAATTCCAGTTGAAATTTTTTCAAAGTCCCTTAAAAATTTTCCAATTTTCGTCCCAATTCTTCCCATTCCCATTGAAACTTTTCAAATCCCTCTCAAAACGGTTGAAATTCTGTTGAAGCTTTTAAAATTCTCGCTAGAATTTTCAAAATCCACTTCAACATGTTTACAATATCACGTCAAAATTGCTAAAATTCCAGTTGAAATGTTTTCAAAGTCCCTTAAAAATTTTCCAATTTTCGTCCCAATTCTTCCCATTCCCATTGAAAATTTTCAAATCCCTCTCAAAACTGTTGAAATTCTGTTGAGGCTTTCAAAATTCTCTAGAATTTTCAAAATCCATGTCCACAGGTTTACAATTTCACGTCAAAATTGCTAAAATTCCAGTTGAAATTTTTTCAAAGTCCCTTAAAAATTTTCCAATTTTCGTCCCAATTCTTCCCATTCCCATTGAAACTTTTCAAATCCCTCTCCAAATTGTTGAAATTCTGTTGAAGCTTTTAAAATTCTCTCTAGAATTTTCAAAACCCACTTCAACATGTTTACAATTTCACGTCAAAATTGCTAAAATTCCAGTTGAAATGTTTTCAAAGTCCCTTAAAAATTTTCCAATTTTTGTCCCAATTCTTCCCATTCCCATTGAAACTTTTCAAATCCCTCTCAAAACTGTTGAAATTCTCTTGAAGCTTTTAAAATTCTCTCTAGAATTTTCAAAATCCATGTCCACATCTTTACAATTTCACGTCAAAATGGCTAAAATTCCAGTTGAAATTTTTTCAAAGTCCCTTAAAAATTTTCCAATTTTCGTCCCAATTCTTCCCATTCCCATTGAAACTTTTCAAATCCTTCTCAAAACTGTGGAAATTCTCTTGAAGCTTTTAAATTCTCTCTAGAATTTTCAAAATCCACTTCAACATGTTTACAATTTCACGTCAAAATTGCTAAAATTCCAGTTGAAATTTTTTCAAAGTCCCTGAAAAATTTTCCAATTTTTGTCCCAATTCTTCCCATTCCCATTGAAACTTTTCAAATCCCTCTCCAAATTGTTGACATTCTGTTGAAGCTTTTAAAATTCTCTCTAGAATTTTCAAAATCCATGTCCACATGTTAACAATTTCACGTCAAAATTGCTAAAATTCCAGCTGAAATTTTTTCCAAGTCCCTTAAAAATTTTCCAATTTTTGTCCCAATTCTTCCCATTCCCATTGAAACTTTTCAAATCCCTCTCAAAACTGTTGAAATCCTATTGAAAGTTTGAAAATTCTCTCTAGAATTTTCAAAATCCATGTCCACATGTTTACAATATCACATCAAAATTGCTAAAATTCCAGTTGAAATTTTTTCAAAGTCCCTTAAAAATTTTCCAATTTTCGTCCAATTCTTCCCATTCCATTGAAACTTTTCAAATCCCTCTCAAAACTGTTGAAATACTCTTGAGGCTTTTAAAATTCTCTCTAGAATTTTCAAAATCCATGTCCACGTTTCCAATTTCATGTCAAAATTGTTAAAATTCCAGTTGAAATTTTTTCAAAGTCCCTTAAAAATTTTCCAATTTTCGTCCCAATTCTTCCCATTCCCATTGAAACTTTTCAAATCCCTCTCAAAACGGTTGAAATTCTGTTGAAGCTTTTAAAATTCTCGCTAGAATTTTCAAAATCCACTTCAACATGTTTACAATATCACGTCAAAATTGCTAAAATTCCAGTTGAAATGTTTTCAAAGTCCCTTAAAAATTTTCCAATTTTCGTCCCAATTCTTCCCATTCCCATTGAAAATTTTCAAATCCCTCTCAAAACTGTTGAAATTCTGTTGAAGCTTTTAAAATTCTCTCTAGAATTTTCAAAATCCACTTCAACATGTTTACAATTTCACGTCAAAATTGCTAAAATTCCAGTTGAAATTTTTTCAAAGTCCCTGAAAAATTTTCCAGTTTTCGTCCCAATTCTTCCCATTCCCATTGAAACTTTTCAAATCCCTCTCAAAACTGTTGAAATCCTATTGAAAGTTTGAAACTTCTCTCTAGAATTTTCAAAATCCATGTCCACATGTTTACAATTTCACGTCAAAATTGCTAACATTCCAGTTGAAATTTTTTAAAAGTCCCTTAAAAATTTTCCAATTTTCGTCCCAATTCTTCCCATTCCATTGAAACTTTTCAAATCCCTCTCAAAACTGTTGAAATCCTATTAAATGTTTGGAACTTCTCTCCAGAAATTTCATAATCCATGTCCACATGTTTCCAATTTCATGTCAAAATTGCTAAAATTCCAGTTGAAATTTTTTCAAAGTCCCTTCAAATTTTTCCAATTTTTGTCCCAATTCTTCCCATTCCCATTGAAACTTTTCAAATCCCTCTCAAAACTGTTGAAATCCTATTGAAAGTTTGAAAATTCTCTCTAGAATTTTCAAAATCCATGTCCACATGTTTACAATATCACATCAAAATTGCTAAAATTCCAGTTGAAATTTTTTCAAAGTCCCTTAAAAATTTTCCAATTTTCGTCCCAATTCTTCCCATTCCATTGAAACTTTTCAAATCCCTCTCAAAACTGTTGAAATACTCTTGAGGCTTTTAAAATTCTCTCTAGAATTTTCAAAATCCATGTCCACGTTTCCAATTTCATGTCAAAATTGTTAAAATTCCAGTTGAAATTTTTTCAAAGTCCCTTAAAAATTTTCCAATTTTCGTCCCAATTCTTCCCATTCCCATTGAAACTTTTCAAATCCCTCTCAAAACGGTTGAAATTCTGTTGAAGCTTTTAAAATTCTCGCTAGAATTTTCAAAATCCACTTCAACATGTTTACAATATCACGTCAAAATTGCTAAAATTCCAGTTGAAATGTTTTCAAAGTCCCTTAAAAATTTTCCAATTTTCGTCCCAATTCTTCCCATTCCCATTGAAAATTTTCAAATCCCTCTCAAAACTGTTGAAATTCTGTTGAGGCTTTCAAAATTCTCTAGAATTTTCAAAATCCATGTCCACAGGTTTACAATTTCACGTCAAAATTGCTAAAATTCCAGTTGAAATTTTTTCAAAGTCCCTTAAAAATTTTCCAATTTTCGTCCCAATTCTTCCCATTCCCATTGAAACTTTTCAAATCCCTCTCCAAATTGTTGAAATTCTGTTGAAGCTTTTAAAATTCTCTCTAGAATTTTCAAAACCCACTTCAACATGTTTACAATTTCACGTCAAAATTGCTAAAATTCCAGTTGAAATGTTTTCAAAGTCCCTTAAAAATTTTCCAATTTTTGTCCCAATTCTTCCCATTCCCATTGAAACTTTTCAAATCCCTCTCAAAACTGTTGAAATTCTCTTGAAGCTTTTAAAATTCTCTCTAGAATTTTCAAAATCCATGTCCACATCTTTACAATTTCACGTCAAAATGGCTAAAATTCCAGTTGAAATTTTTTCAAAGTCCCTTAAAAATTTTCCAATTTTCGTCCCAATTCTTCCCATTCCCATTGAAACTTTTCAAATCCTTCTCAAAACTGTGGAAATTCTCTTGAAGCTTTTAAAATTCTCTCTAGAATTTTCAAAATCCACTTCAACATGTTTACAATTTCACGTCAAAATTGCTAAAATTCCAGTTGAAATTTTTTCAAAGTCCCTGAAAAATTTTCCAATTTTTGTCCCAATTCTTCCCATTCCCATTGAAACTTTTCAAATCCCTCTCCAAATTGTTGACATTCTGTTGAAGCTTTTAAAATTCTCTCTAGAATTTTCAAAATCCATGTCCACATGTTAACAATTTCACGTCAAAATTGCTAAAATTCCAGCTGAAATTTTTTCCAAGTCCCTTAAAAATTTTCCAATTTTTGTCCCAATTCTTCCCATTCCCATTGAAACTTTTCAAATCCCTCTCAACATTGTTGAAATTCTCTTGAAGCTTTTAAAATTCTCTCTAGAATTTTCAAAATCCATGTCCACATGTTAACAATTTCACGTCAAAATTGCTAAAATTCCAGCTGAAATTTTTTCCAAGTCCCTTAAAAATTTTCCAATTTTCGTCCCAATTCTTCCCATTCCCATTGAAACTTTTCAAATCCCTCTCAAAATTGTTGAAATTCTGTTGAAGCTTTTAAAATTCTCTCTAGAATTTTCAAAATCCACTTCAACATGTTTACAATTTCACGTCAAAATTGCTAAAATTCCAGTTGAAATTTTTTCAAAGTCCCTGAAAAATTTTCCAATTTTTGTCCCAATTCTTCTCATTCCCATTGAAACTTTTCAAATCCCTCTCAAAATTGTTGAAATTCTCTTGAAGCTTTTAAAATTCTCTCTAGAATTTTCAAAATCCATGTTCAACATGTTTACAATTTCACGTCAAAATTGCTAAAATTCCAGTTGAAATTTTTTCAAAGTCCCTTAAAAATTTTCCAATTTTTGTCCCAATTCTTCCCATTCCCATTGAAACTTTTCAAATCCCTCTCAAAATTGTTGAAATTCTGTTGAAGCTTTTAAAATTCTCGCTAGAATTTTCAAAATCCACTTCAACATGTTTACAATATCACGTCAAAATTGCTAAAATTCCAGTTGAAATGTTTTCAAAGTCCCTTAAAAATTTTCCAATTTTCGTCCCAATTCTTCCCATTCCCATTGAAACTTTTCAAATCCCTCTCAAAACTGTTGAAATCCTATTAAATGTTTGGAACTTCTCTCCAGAAATTTCATAATCCATGTCCACATGTTTCCAATTTCATGTCAAAATTGCTAAAATTCCAGTTGAAATTTTTTCAAAGTCCCTTCAAATTTTTCCAATTTTTGTCCCAATTCTTCCCATTCCCATTGAAACTTTTCAAATCCCTCTCAAAACTGTTGAAATCCTATTGAAAGTTTGAAAATTCTCTCTAGAATTTTCAAAATCCATGTCCACATGTTTACAATATCACATCAAAATTGCTAAAATTCCAGTTGAAATTTTTTCAAAGTCCCTTAAAAATTTTCCAATTTTCGTCCCAATTCTTCCCATTCCATTGAAACTTTTCAAATCCCTCTCAAAACTGTTGAAATACTCTTGAGGCTTTTAAAATTCTCTCTAGAATTTTCAAAATCCATGTCCACGTTTCCAATTTCATGTCAAAATTGTTAAAATTCCAGTTGAAATTTTTTCAAAGTCCCTTAAAAATTTTCCAATTTTCGTCCCAATTCTTCCCATTCCCATTGAAACTTTTCAAATCCCTCTCAAAACGGTTGAAATTCTGTTGAAGCTTTTAAAATTCTCGCTAGAATTTTCAAAATCCACTTCAACATGTTTACAATATCACGTCAAAATTGCTAAAATTCCAGTTGAAATGTTTTCAAAGTCCCTTAAAAATTTTCCAATTTTCGTCCCAATTCTTCCCATTCCCATTGAAACTTTTCAAATCCCTCTCAAAACTGTTGAAATCCTATTGAAAGTTTGAAACTTCTCTCTAGAATTTTCAAAATCCATGTCCACAGGTTTACAATTTCACGTCAAAATTGCTAAAATTCCAGTTGAAATTTTTTCAAAGTCCCTTAAAAATTTTCCAATTTTCGTCCCAATTCTTCCCATTCCCATTCAAACTTTTCAAATCCCTCTCAAAATTGTTGAAATTCTGTTGAAGCTTTTAAAATTCTCTCTAGAATTTTCAAAATCCATGTCCACATGTTTACAATTTCACGTCAAAATTGCTAACATTCCAGTTGAAATTTTTTCAAAGTCCCTTAAAAATTTTCCAATTTTCGTCCCAATTCTTCCCATTCCATTGAAACTTTTCAAATCCCTCTCAAAATTGTTGAAATTCTGTTGAAGCTTTTAAAATTCTCGCTAGAATTTTCAAAATCCACTTCAACATGTTTACAATATCACGTCAAAATTGCTAAAATTCCAGTTGAAATGTTTTCAAAGTCCCTTAAAAATTTTCCAATTTTCGTCCCAATTCTTCCCATTCCCATTGAAACTTTTCAAATCCCTCTCAAAACTGTTGAAATCCTATTAAATGTTTGGAACTTCTCTCCAGAAATTTCATAATCCATGTCCACATGTTTCCAATTTCATGTCAAAATTGCTAAAATTCCAGTTGAAATTTTTTCAAAGTCCCTTCAAATTTTTCCAATTTTTGTCCCAATTCTTCCCATTCCCATTGAAACTTTTCAAATCCCTCTCAAAACTGTTGAAATCCTATTGAAAGTTTGAAAATTCTCTCTAGAATTTTCAAAATCCATGTCCACATGTTTACAATATCACATCAAAATTGCTAAAATTCCAGTTGAAATTTTTTCAAAGTCCCTTAAAAATTTTCCAATTTTCGTCCCAATTCATTGAAACTTTTCAAATCCCTCTCAAAACTGTTGAAATACTCTTGAGGCTTTTAAAATTCTCTCTAGAATTTTCAAAATCCATGTCCACGTTTCCAATTTCATGTCAAAATTGTTAAAATTCCAGTTGAAATTTTTTCAAAGTCCCTTAAAAATTTTCCAATTTTCGTCCCAATTCTTCCCATTCCCATTGAAACTTTTCAAATCCCTCTCAAAACTGTTGAAATTCTGTTGAAGCTTTTAAAATTCTCGCTAGAATTTTCAAAATCCACTTCAACATGTTTACAATATCACGTCAAAATTGCTAAAATTCCAGTTGAAATGTTTTCAAAGTCCCTTAAAAATTTTCCAATTTTCGTCCCAATTCTTCCCATTCCCATTGAAACTTTTCAAATCCCTCTCAAAACTGTTGAAATTCTGTTGAGGCTTTCAAAATTCTCTAGAATTTTCAAAATCCATGTCCACAGGTTTACAATTTCACGTCAAAATTGCTAAAATTCCAGTTGAAATTTTTTCAAAGTCCCTTAAAAATTTTCCAATTTTCGTCCCAATTCTTCCCATTCCCATTGAAACTTTTCAAATCCCTCTCAAAATTGTTGAAATTCTGTTGAAGCTTTTAAAATTCTCTCTAGAATTTTCAAAACCCACTTCAACATGTTTACAATTTCACGTCAAAATTGCTAATATTCCAGTTGAAATTTTTTCAAAGTCCCTTAAAAATTTTCCAATTTTCGTCCCAATTCTTCCCATTCCATTGAAACTTTTCAAATCCCTCTCAAAACTGTTGAAATCCTTTTGAAAGTTTGAAACTTCTCTCTAGAATTTTCAAAATCCATGTCCACAGGTTTACAATTGCATGTCAAAATTGCTAAAATTCCAGTTGAAATTTTTTCAAAGTCCCTTCAAAATTTTCCAATTTTCGTCCCAATTCTTCCCATTCCCATTGAAACTTTTCAAATCCCTCTCAAAACTTTTGAAATCCTATTGAAAGTTTGAAACTTCTCTCTAGAATTTTCAAAATCCATGTCCACAGGTTTACAATTTCACGTCAAAATTGCTAAAATTCCAGTTGAAATTTTTTCAAAGTCCCTTCAAAATTTTCCAATTTTCGTCCCAATTCTTCCCATTCCCATTCAAACTTTTCAAATCCCTCTCAAAATTGTTGAAATTCTGTTGAAGCTTTTAAAATTCTCTCTAGAATTTTCAAAATCCACTTCAACATGTTTACAATTTCACGTCAAAATTGCTAAAATTCCAGTTGAAATTTTTTCAAAGTCCCTGAAAAATTTTCCAATTTTCATCCCAATTCTTCCCATTCCCGTTGAAACTTTTCAAATCCCTCTCAAAACTGTTGAAATTCTGTTGAAGCTTTTAAAATTCTCTCTAGAATTTTCAAAATCCACTTCAACATGTTTACAATTTCACGTCAAAATTGCTAAAATTCCAGTTGAAATTTTTTCAAAGTCCCTGAAAAATTTTCCAGTTTTCGTCCCAATTCTTCCCATTCCCATTGAAACTTTTCAAATCCCTCTCAAAACTGTTGAAATCCTATTGAAAGTTTGAAACTTCTCTCTAGAATTTTCAAAATCCATGTCCACATGTTTACAATTTCACGTCAAAATTGCTAACATTCCAGTTGAAATTTTTTAAAAGTCCCTTAAAAATTTTCCAATTTTCGTCCCAATTCTTCCCATTCCATTGAAACTTTTCAAATCCCTCTCAAAACTGTTGAAATCCTATTAAATGTTTGGAACTTCTCTCCAGAAATTTCATAATCCATGTCCACATGTTTCCAATTTCATGTCAAAATTGCTAAAATTCCAGTTGAAATTTTTTCAAAGTCCCTTCAAATTTTTCCAATTTTTGTCCCAATTCTTCCCATTCCCATTGAAACTTTTCAAATCCCTCTCAAAACTGTTGAAATCCTATTGAAAGTTTGAAAATTCTCTCTAGAATTTTCAAAATCCATGTCCACATGTTTACAATATCACATCAAAATTGCTAAAATTCCAGTTGAAATTTTTTCAAAGTCCCTTAAAAATTTTCCAATTTTCGTCCCAATTCTTCCCATTCCATTGAAACTTTTCAAATCCCTCTCAAAACTGTTGAAATACTCTTGAGGCTTTTAAAATTCTCTCTAGAATTTTCAAAATCCATGTCCACGTTTCCAATTTCATGTCAAAATTGTTAAAATTCCAGTTGAAATTTTTTCAAAGTCCCTTAAAAATTTTCCAATTTTCGTCCCAATTCTTCCCATTCCCATTGAAACTTTTCAAATCCCTCTCAAAACGGTTGAAATTCTGTTGAAGCTTTTAAAATTCTCGCTAGAATTTTCAAAATCCACTTCAACATGTTTACAATATCACGTCAAAATTGCTAAAATTCCAGTTGAAATGTTTTCAAAGTCCCTTAAAAATTTTCCAATTTTCGTCCCAATTCTTCCCATTCCCATTGAAAATTTTCAAATCCCTCTCAAAACTGTTGAAATTCTGTTGAGGCTTTCAAAATTCTCTAGAATTTTCAAAATCCATGTCCACAGGTTTACAATTTCACGTCAAAATTGCTAAAATTCCAGTTGAAATTTTTTCAAAGTCCCTTAAAAATTTTCCAATTTTCGTCCCAATTCTTCCCATTCCCATTGAAACTTTTCAAATCCCTCTCCAAATTGTTGACATTCTGTTGAAGCTTTTAAAATTCTCTCTAGAATTTTCAAAACCCACTTCAACATGTTTACAATTTCACGTCAAAATGGCTAAAATTCCAGTTGAAATTTTTTCAAAGTCCCTTAAAAATTTTCCAATTTTTGTCCCAATTCTTCCCATTCCCATTGAAACTTTTCAAATCCCTCTCAAAACTGTTGAAATTCTCTTGAAGCTTTTAAAATTCTCTCTAGAATTTTCAAAATCCATGTCCACATCTTTACAATTTCACGTCAAAATGGCTAAAATTCCAGTTGAAATTTTTTCAAAGTCCCTTAAAAATTTTCCAATTTTCGTCCCAATTCTTCCCATTCCCATTGAAACTTTTCAAATCCTTCTCAAAACTGTGGAAATTCTCTTGAAGCTTTTAAAATTCTCTCTAGAATTTTCAAAATCCACTTCAACATGTTTACAATTTCACGTCAAAATTGCTAAAATTCCAGTTGAAATTTTTTCAAAGTCCCTGAAAAATTTTCCAATTTTTGTCCCAATTCTTCCCATTCCCATTGAAACTTTTCAAATCCCTCTCCAAATTGTTGACATTCTGTTGAAGCTTTTAAAATTCTCTCTAGAATTTTCAAAATCCATGTCCACATGTTAACAATTTCACGTCAAAATTGCTAAAATTCCAGCTGAAATTTTTTCCAAGTCCCTTAAAAATTTTCCAATTTTTGTCCCAATTCTTCCCATTCCCATTGAAACTTTTCAAATCCCTCTCAACATTGTTGAAATTCTCTTGAAGCTTTTAAAATTCTCTCTAGAATTTTCAAAATCCATGTCCACATGTTAACAATTTCACGTCAAAATTGCTAAAATTCCAGCTGAAATTTTTTCCAAGTCCCTTAAAAATTTTCCAATTTTTGTCCCAATTCTTCCCATTCCCATTGAAACTTTTCAAATCCCTCTCAAAATTGTTGAAATTCTGTTGAAGCTTTTAAAATTCTCTCTAGAATTTTCAAAATCCACTTCAACATGTTTACAATTTCACGTCAAAATTGCTAAAATTCCAGTTGAAATTTTTTCAAAGTCCCTGAAAAATTTTCCAATTTTTGTCCCAATTCTTCTCATTCCCATTGAAACTTTTCAAATCCCTCTCAAAATTGTTGAAATTCTCTTGAAGCTTTTAAAATTCTCTCTAGAATTTTCAAAATCCATGTTCAACATGTTTACAATTTCACGTCAAAATTGCTAAAATTCCAGTTGAAATTTTTTCAAAGTCCCTTAAAAATTTTCCAATTTTTGTCCCAATTCTTCCCATTCCCATTGAAACTTTTCAAATCCCTCTCAAAATTGTTGAAATTCTGTTGAAGCTTTTAAAATTCTCGCTAGAATTTTCAAAATCCACTTCAACATGTTTACAATATCACGTCAAAATTGCTAAAATTCCAGTTGAAATGTTTTCAAAGTCCCTTAAAAATTTTCCAATTTTCGTCCCAATTCTTCCCATTCCCATTGAAACTTTTCAAATCCCTCTCAAAACTGTTGAAATCCTATTAAATGTTTGGAACTTCTCTCCAGAAATTTCATAATCCATGTCCACATGTTTCCAATTTCATGTCAAAATTGCTAAAATTCCAGTTGAAATTTTTTCAAAGTCCCTTCAAATTTTTCCAATTTTTGTCCCAATTCTTCCCATTCCCATTGAAACTTTTCAAATCCCTCTCAAAACTGTTGAAATCCTATTGAAAGTTTGAAAATTCTCTCTAGAATTTTCAAAATCCATGTCCACATGTTTACAATATCACATCAAAATTGCTAAAATTCCAGTTGAAATTTTTTCAAAGTCCCTTAAAAATTTTCCAATTTTCGTCCCAATTCTTCCCATTCCATTGAAACTTTTCAAATCCCTCTCAAAACTGTTGAAATACTCTTGAGGCTTTTAAAATTCTCTCTAGAATTTTCAAAATCCATGTCCACGTTTCCAATTTCATGTCAAAATTGTTAAAATTCCAGTTGAAATTTTTTCAAAGTCCCTTAAAAATTTTCCAATTTTCGTCCCAATTCTTCCCATTCCCATTGAAACTTTTCAAATCCCTCTCAAAACGGTTGAAATTCTGTTGAAGCTTTTAAAATTCTCGCTAGAATTTTCAAAATCCACTTCAACATGTTTACAATATCACGTCAAAATTGCTAAAATTCCAGTTGAAATGTTTTCAAAGTCCCTTAAAAATTTTCCAATTTTCGTCCCAATTCTTCCCATTCCCATTGAAACTTTTCAAATCCCTCTCAAAACTGTTGAAATTCTGTTGAGGCTTTCAAAATTCTCTAGAATTTTCAAAATCCATGTCCACAGGTTTACAATTTCACGTCAAAATTGCTAAAATTCCAGTTGAAATTTTTTCAAAGTCCCTTAAAAATTTTCCAATTTTCGTCCCAATTCTTCCCATTCCCATTGAAACTTTTCAAATCCCTCTCCAAATTGTTGAAATTCTGTTGAAGCTTTTAAAATTCTCTCTAGAATTTTCAAAACCCACTTCAACATGTTTACAATTTCACGTCAAAATTGCTAAAATTCCAGTTGAAATGTTTTCAAAGTCCCTTAAAAATTTTCCAATTTTTGTCCCAATTCTTCCCATTCCCATTGAAACTTTTCAAATCCCTCTCAAAACTGTTGAAATTCTCTTGAAGCTTTTAAAATTCTCTCTAGAATTTTCAAAATCCATGTCCACATCTTTACAATTTCACGTCAAAATGGCTAAAATTCCAGTTGAAATTTTTTCAAAGTCCCTTAAAAATTTTCCAATTTTCGTCCCAATTCTTCCCATTCCCATTGAAACTTTTCAAATCCTTCTCAAAACTGTGGAAATTCTCTTGAAGCTTTTAAAATTCTCTCTAGAATTTTCAAAATCCACTTCAACATGTTTACAATTTCACGTCAAAATTGCTAAAATTCCAGTTGAAATTTTTTCAAAGTCCCTGAAAAATTTTCCAATTTTTGTCCCAATTCTTCCCATTCCCATTGAAACTTTTCAAATCCCTCTCCAAATTGTTGACATTCTGTTGAAGCTTTTAAAATTCTCTCTAGAATTTTCAAAATCCATGTCCACATGTTAACAATTTCACGTCAAAATTGCTAAAATTCCAGCTGAAATTTTTTCCAAGTCCCTTAAAAATTTTCCAATTTTTGTCCCAATTCTTCCCATTCCCATTGAAACTTTTCAAATCCCTCTCAACATTGTTGAAATTCTCTTGAAGCTTTTAAAATTCTCTCTAGAATTTTCAAAATCCATGTCCACATGTTAACAATTTCACGTCAAAATTGCTAAAATTCCAGCTGAAATTTTTTCCAAGTCCCTTAAAAATTTTCCAATTTTTGTCCCAATTCTTCCCATTCCCATTGAAACTTTTCAAATCCCTCTCAAAATTGTTGAAATTCTGTTGAAGCTTTTAAAATTCTCTCTAGAATTTTCAAAATCCACTTCAACATGTTTACAATTTCACGTCAAAATTGCTAAAATTCCAGTTGAAATTTTTTCAAAGTCCCTGAAAAATTTTCCAATTTTTGTCCCAATTCTTCTCATTCCCATTGAAACTTTTCAAATCCCTCTCAAAATTGTTGAAATTCTCTTGAAGCTTTTAAAATTCTCTCTAGAATTTTCAAAATCCATGTTCAACATGTTTACAATTTCACGTCAAAATTGCTAAAATTCCAGTTGAAATTTTTTCAAAGTCCCTTAAAAATTTTCCAATTTTTGTCCCAATTCTTCCCATTCCCATTGAAACTTTTCAAATCCCTCTCAAAATTGTTGAAATTCTGTTGAAGCTTTTAAAATTCTCGCTAGAATTTTCAAAATCCACTTCAACATGTTTACAATATCACGTCAAAATTGCTAAAATTCCAGTTGAAATGTTTTCAAAGTCCCTTAAAAATTTTCCAATTTTCGTCCCAATTCTTCCCATTCCCATTGAAACTTTTCAAATCCCTCTCAAAACTGTTGAAATTCTGTTGAGGCTTTCAAAATTCTCTAGAATTTTCAAAATCCATGTCCACAGGTTTACAATTTCACGTCAAAATTGCTAAAATTCCAGTTGAAATTTTTTCAAAGTCCCTTAAAAATTTTCCAATTTTCGTCCCAATTCTTCCCATTCCCATTGAAACTTTTCAAATCCCTCTCAAAATTGTTGAAATTCTGTTGAAGCTTTTAAAATTCTCTCTAGAATTTTCAAAACCCACTTCAACATGTTTACAATTTCACGTCAAAATTGCTAAAATTCCAGTTGAAATGTTTTCAAAGTCCCTTAAAAATTTTCCAATTTTTGTCCCAATTCTTCCCATTCCCATTGAAACTTTTCAAATCCCTCTCAAAACTGTTGAAATTCTCTTGAAGCTTTTAAAATTCTCTCTAGAATTTTCAAAATCCATGTCCACATCTTTACAATTTCACGTCAAAATGGCTAAAATTCCAGTTGAAATTTTTTCAAAGTCCCTTAAAAATTTTCCAATTTTCGTCCCAATTCTTCCCATTCCCATTGAAACTTTTCAAATCCTTCTCAAAACTGTGGAAATTCTCTTGAAGCTTTTAAAATTCTCTCTAGAATTTTCAAAATCCACTTCAACATGTTTACAATTTCACGTCAAAATTGCTAAAATTCCAGTTGAAATTTTTTCAAAGTCCCTGAAAAATTTTCCAATTTTTGTCCCAATTCTTCCCATTCCCATTGAAACTTTTCAAATCCCTCTCCAAATTGTTGACATTCTGTTGAAGCTTTTAAAATTCTCTCTAGAATTTTCAAAATCCATGTCCACATGTTTACAATTTCACGTCAAAATTGCTAAAATTCCAGTTGAAATTTTTTCAAAGTCCCTTAAAAATTTTCCAATTTTTGTCCCAATTCTTCCCATTCCCATTGAAACTTTTCAAATCCCTCTCAACATTGTTGAAATTCTCTTGAAGCTTTTAAAATTCTCTCTAGAATTTTCAAAATCCATGTCCACATGTTAACAATTTCACGTCAAAATTGCTAAAATTCCAGCTGAAATTTTTTCCAAGTCCCTTAAAAATTTTCCAATTTTTGTCCCAATTCTTCCCATTCCCATTGAAACTTTTCAAATCCCTCTCAAAATTGTTGAAATTCTGTTGAAGCTTTTAAAATTCTCTCTAGAATTTTCAAAATCCACTTCAACATGTTTACAATTTCACGTCAAAATTGCTAAAATTCCAGTTGAAATTTTTTCAAAGTCCCTGAAAAATTTTCCAATTTTTGTCCCAATTCTTCTCATTCCCATTGAAACTTTTCAAATCCCTCTCAAAATTGTTGAAATTCTGTTGAAGCTTTTAAAATTCTCTCTAGAATTTTCAAAATCCATGTTCAACATGTTTACAATTTCACGTCAAAATTGCTAAAATTCCAGTTGAAATTTTTTCAAAGTCCCTTAAAAATTTTCCAATTTTTGTCCCAATTCTTCCCATTCCCATTGAAACTTTTCAAATCCCTCTCAAAATTGTTGAAATTCTGTTGAAGCTTTTAAAATTCTCTCTAGAATTTTCAAAATCCACTTCCACATGTTTACAATTTCACGTCAAAATTGCTAAAATTCCAGTTGAAATTTTTTCAAAGTCCCTTCAAAATTTTCCAATTTTTGTCCCAATTCTTCCCATTCCCATTGAAACTTTTCAAATCCCTCTCAAAATTGTTGAAATTCTGTTGAAGCTTTTAAAATTCTCTCTAGAATTTTCAAAATCCATGTCCACATGTTTACAATTTCAGGTCAAAATTGCTAAAATTCCAGTTGAAATTTTTTCAAAGTCCCTGAAAAATTTTCCAATTTTTGTCCCAATTCTTCCCATTCCCATTGAAACTTTTCAAATCCCTCTCAAAATTGTTGAAATTCTGTTGAAGCTTTTACAATTCTCTCTAGAATTTTCAAAATCCACTTCAACATGTTTACAATTTCACGTCAAAATTGCTAAAATTCCAGTTGAAATTTTTTCAAAGTCCCTGAAAAATTTTCCATTTTTTGTCCCAATTCTTCCCATTCCCATTGAAACTTTTCAAATCCCTCTCAAAATAGTTGAAATTCTGTTGAAGCTTTTAAAATTCTCTCTAGAATTTTCAAAATCCACTTCAACATGTTTACAATTTCACGTCAAAATTGCTAAAATTCCAGTTGAAATTTTTTCAAAGTCCCTGAAAAATTTTCCAATTTTTGTCCCAATTCTTCCCATTCCCATTGAAACTTTTCAAATCCCTCTCCAAATTGTTGAAATCCTCTTGAAAGTTTGAAACTTCTCTCAAGAATTTTGAAAATGAACTTCAACATGTTTACAATTTCACGTCAAAATTGCTAAAATTCCAGTTGAAATTTTTTCAAAGTCCCTTAAAAATTTTCCAATTTTCGTCCCAATTCTTCCCATTCTCTTTGAAACTTTTCAAATCCCTCTCAAAATTGTTGACATTCTGTTGAAGCTTTTAAAATTCTCTCTAGAATTTTCAAAATCCACTTCCACATGTTTACAATTTCACGTCAAAATTGCTAAAATTCCAGTTGAAATTTTTTCAAAGTCCCTGAAAAATTTTCCAGTTTTTGTCCCAATTCTTCCCATTCCCATTGAAACTTTTCAAATCCCTCTCAACATTGTTGAAATTCTCTTGAAGCTTTTAAAATTCTCTCTAGAATTTTCAAAATCCATGTCCACATGTTTACAATTTCACGTCAAAATTGCTAAAATTCCAGTTGAAATTTTTTCAAAGTCCCTTAAAAATTTTCCATTTTTTCTCCCAATTCTTCCCATTCCCATTGAAACTTTTCAAATCCCTCTCAAAATTGTTGAAATTCTGTTGAAGCTTTTAAAATTCTCTCTAGAATTTTCAAAATCCACTTCAACATGTTTACAATTTCACGTCAAAATTGCTAAAATTCCAGTTGAAGTTTTTTCGAAGTCCCTGAAAAATTTTCCAATTTTCGTCCCAATTCTTCCCATTCTCTTTGAAACTTTTCAAATCCCTCTCCAAATTGTTGACATTCTGTTGAAGCTTTTAAAATTCTCTCTAGAATTTTCAAAATCCATGTTCAACATGTTTACAATTTCACGTCAAAATTGCTAAAATTCCAGTTGAAATTTTTTCAAAGTCCCTGAAAAATTTTCCAATTTTTGTCCCAATTCTTCCCATTCCCATTGAAACTTTTCAAATCCCTCTCAAAATTGTTGAAATTCTGTTGAAGCTTTTAAAATTCTCTCTAGAATTTTCAAAATCCACTTCAACATGTTTACAATTTCACGTCAAAATTGCCAAAATTCCAGTTGAAATTTTTTCAAAGTCCCTGAAAAATTTTCCAATTTTTGTCCCAATTCTTCCCATTCCCATTGAAACTTTTCAAATCCCTCTCAAAATTGTTGAAATTCTGTTGAAGCTTTTAAAATTCTCTCTAGAATTTTCAAAATCCATGTCCACATGTTTACAATTTCAGGTCAAAATTGCTAAAATTCCAGTTGAAATTTTTTCAAAGTCCCTGAAAAATTTTCCAATTTTTGTCCCAATTCTTCCCATTCCCATTGAAACTTTTCAAATCCCTCTCAAAATTGTTGAAATTCTGTTGAAGCTTTTACAATTCTCTCTAGAATTTTCAAAATCCACTTCAACATGTTTACAATTTCACGTCAAAATTGCCAAAAATCCAGTTGAAATTTTTTCAAAGTCCCTGAAAAATTTTCCAATTTTTGTCCCAATTCTTCCCATTCCCATTGAAACTTTTCAAATCCCTCTCCAAATTGTTGACATTCTGTTGAAGCTTTTAAAATTCTCTCTAGAATTTTCAAAATCCATGTCCACATGTTTACAATTTCACGTCAAAATTGCTAAAATTCCAGTTGAAATTTTTTCAAAGTCCCTTCAAAATTTTCCAATTTTTGTCCCAATTCTTCCCATTCCCATTGAAACTTTTCAAATCCCTCTCAAAATTGTTGAAATTCTGTTGAAGCTTTTAAAATTCTCTCTAGAATTTTCAAAATCCATGTCCACATGTTTACAATTTCAGGTCAAAATTGCTAAAATTCCAGTTGAAATTTTTTCAAAGTCCCTGAAAAATTTTCCAATTTTTGTCCCAATTCTTCCCATTCCCATTGAAACTTTTCAAATCCCTCTCAAAATTGTTGAAATTCTGTTGAAGCTTTTACAATTCTCTCTAGAATTTTCAAAATCCACTTCAACATGTTTACAATTTCACGTCAAAATTGCCAAAAATCCAGTTGAAATTTTTTCAAAGTCCCTGAAAAATTTTCCAATTTTTGTCCCAATTCTTCCCATTCCCATTGAAACTTTTCAAATCCCTCTCCAAATTGTTGACATTCTGTTGAAGCTTTTAAAATTCTCTCTAGAATTTTCAAAATCCATGTCCACATGTTTACAATTTCACGTCAAAATTGCTAAAATTCCAGTTGAAATTTTTTCAAAGTCCCTTCAAAATTTTCCAATTTTTGTCCCAATTCTTCCCATTCCCATTGAAACTTTTCAAATCCCTCTCAAAATTGTTGAAATTCTGTTGAAGCTTTTAAAATTCTCTCTAGAATTTTCAAAATCCATGTCCACATGTTTACAATTTCACGTCAAAATTGCTAAAATTCCAGTTGAAATTTTTTGAAAGTCCCTGAAAAATTTTCCATTTTTTCTCCCAATTCTTCCCATTCCCATTGAAACTTTTCAAATCCCTCTCAAAATTGTTGAAATTCTCTTGAAGCTTTTAAAATTCTCTCTAGAATTTTCAAAATCCACTTCAACATGTTTACAATTTCACGTCAAAATTGCTAAAATTCCAGTTGAAACTTTTTCAAAGTCCCTGAAAAATTTTCCAATTTTTGTCCCAATTCTTCCCATTCCCATTGAAACTTTTCAAATCCCTCTCAACATTGTTGAAATTCTCTTGAAGCTTTTAAAATTCTCTCTAGAATTTTCAAAATCCATGTCCACATGTTTACAATTTCACGTCAAAATTGCTAAAATTCCAGTTGAAATTTTTTCAAAGTCCCTGAAAAATTTTCCAATTTTTGTCCCAATTCTTCCCATTCCCATTGAAACTTTTCAAATCCCTCTCAACATTGTTGAAATTCTCTTGAAGCTTTTAAAATTCTCTCTAGAATTTTCAAAATCCATGTCCACATGTTAACAATTTCACGTCAAAATTGCTAAAATTCCAGCTGAAATTTTTTCCAAGTCCCTTAAAAATTTTCCAATTTTTGTCCCAATTCTTCCCATTCCCATTGAAACTTTTCAAATCCCTCTCAAAATTGTTGAAATTCTGTTGAAGCTTTTAAAATTCTCTCTAGAATTTTCAAAATCCACTTCAACATGTTTACAATTTCACGTCAAAATTGCTAAAATTCCAGTTGAAATTTTTTCAAAGTCCCTGAAAAATTTTCCAATTTTTGTCCCAATTCTTCTCATTCCCATTGAAACTTTTCAAATCCCTCTCAAAATTGTTGAAATTCTGTTGAAGCTTTTAAAATTCTCTCTAGAATTTTCAAAATCCATGTTCAACATGTTTACAATTTCACGTAAAAATTGCTAAAATTCCAGTTGAAATTTTTCAAAGTCCCTTAAAAATTTTCCAATTTTTGTCCCAATTCTTCCCATTCCCATTGAAACTTTTCAAATCCCTCTCAAAATTGTTGAAATTCTGTTGAAGCTTTTAAAATTCTCTCTAGAATTTTCAAAATCCACTTCCACATGTTTACAATTTCACGTCAAAATTGCTAAAATTCCAGTTGAAATTTTTTCAAAGTCCCTTCAAAATTTTCCAATTTTTGTCCCAATTCTTCCCATTCCCATTGAAACTTTTCAAATCCCTCTCAAAATTGTTGAAATTCTGTTGAAGCTTTTAAAATTCTCTCTAGAATTTTCAAAATCCATGTCCACATGTTTACAATTTCACGTCAAAATTGCTAAAATTCCAGTTGAAATTTTTTCAAAGTCCCTTCAAAATTTTCCATTTTTTGTCCAAATTCTTCCCATTCGCATTGAAACTTTTCAAATCCCTCTCCAAATTGTTGACATTCTGTTGAAGCTTTTAAAATTCTCTCTAGAATTTTCAAAATCCATGTCCACATGTTTACAATTTCAGGTCAAAATTGCTAAAATTCCAGTTGAAATTTTTTCAAAGTCCCTGAAAAATTTTCCAATTTTTGTCCCAATTCTTCCCATTCCCATTGAAACTTTTCAAATCCCTCTCAAAATTGTTGAAATTCTGTTGAAGCTTTTACAATTCTCTCTAGAATTTTCAAAATCCACTTCAACATGTTTACAATTTCACGTCAAAATTGCTAAAATTCCAGTTGAAATTTTTTCAAAGTCCCTTCAAAATTTTCCATTTTTGTCCCAATTCTTCCCATTCCCATTGAAACTTTTCAAATCCCTCTCAAAATAGTTGAAATTCTGTTGAAGCTTTTAAAATTCTCTCTAGAATTTTCAAAATCCACTTCAACATGTTTACAATTTCACGTCAAAATTGCTAAAATTCCAGTTGAAATTTTTTCAAAGTCCCTGAAAAATTTTCCAATTTTTGTCCCAATTCTTCCCATTCCCATTGAAACTTTTCAAATCCCTCTCCAAATTGTTGAAATCCTCTTGAAAGTTTGAAACTTCTCTCAAGAATTTTGAAAATGAACTTCAACATGTTTACAATTTCACGTCAAAATTGCTAAAATTCCAGTTGAAATTTTTTCAAAGTCCCTTAAAAATTTTCCAATTTTCGTCCCAATTCTTCCCATTCTCTTTGAAACTTTTCAAATCCCTCTCAAAATTGTTGACATTCTGTTGAAGCTTTTAAAATTCTCTCTAGAATTTTCAAAATCCACTTCCACATGTTTACAATTTCACGTCAAAATTGCTAAAATTCC
Source organism: Streptopelia decaocto (assembly GCF_964273445.1). Taxonomy (NCBI): domain Eukaryota; kingdom Metazoa; phylum Chordata; class Aves; order Columbiformes; family Columbidae; genus Streptopelia; species Streptopelia decaocto. Next base: position 4,499 of record NW_028117013.1, on the reverse strand, counting down.
AGTTGAAATTTTTTCAAAGTCCCTGAAAAATTTTCCAGTTTTTGTCCCAATTCTTCCCATTCCCATTGAAACTTTTCAAATCCCTCTCAACATTGTTGAAATTCTCTTGAAGCTTTTAAAATTCTCTCTAGAATTTTCAAAATCCATGTCCACATGTTTACAATTTCACGTCAAAATTGCTAAAATTCCAGTTGAAATTTTTTCAAAGTCCCTTAAAAATTTTCCATTTTTTCTCCCAATTCTTCCCATTCCCATTGAAACTTTTCAAATCCCTCTCAAAATTGTTGAAATTCTGTTGAAGCTTTTAAAATTCTCTCTAGAATTTTCAAAATCCACTTCAACATGTTTACAATTTCACGTCAAAATTGCTAAAATTCCAGTTGAAGTTTTTTCGAAGTCCCTGAAAAATTTTCCAATTTTCGTCCCAATTCTTCCCATTCTCTTTGAAACTTTTCAAATCCCTCTCAAAATTGTTGAAATTCTGTTGAAGCTTTTAAAATTCTCTCTAGAATTTTCAAAATCCATGTTCAACATGTTTACAATTTCACGTCAAAATTGCTAAAATTCCAGTTGAAATTTTTTCAAAGTCCCTGAAAAATTTTCCAATTTTTGTTTCAATTCTTCCCATTCCCATTGAAACTTTTCAAATCCCTCTCAAAATTGTTGAAATTCTGTTGAAGCTTTTAAAATTCTCTCTAGAATTTTCAAAATCCACTTCAACATGTTTACAATTTCACGTCAAAATTGCCAAAATTCCAGTTGAAATTTTTTCAAAGTCCCTGAAAAATTTTCCAATTTTTGTCCCAATTCTTCCCATTCCCATTGAAACTTTTCAAATCCCTCTCAAAATTGTTGAAATTCTGTTGAAGCTTTTAAAATTCTCTCTAGAATTTTCAAAATCCATGTCCACATGTTTACAATTTCAGGTCAAAATTGCTAAAATTCCAGTTGAAATTTTTTCAAAGTCCCTGAAAAATTTTCCAATTTTTGTCCCAATTCTTCCCATTCCCATTGAAACTTTTCAAATCCCTCTCAAAATTGTTGAAATTCTGTTGAAGCTTTTACAATTCTCTCTAGAATTTTCAAAATCCACTTCAACATGTTTACAATTTCACGTCAAAATTGCCAAAAATCCAGTTGAAATTTTTTCAAAGTCCCTGAAAAATTTTCCAATTTTTGTCCCAATTCTTCCCATTCCCATTGAAACTTTTCAAATCCCTCTCCAAATTGTTGACATTCTGTTGAAGCTTTTAAAATTCTCTCTAGAATTTTCAAAATCCATGTCCACATGTTTACAATTTCACGTCAAAATTGCTAAAATTCCAGTTGAAATTTTTTCAAAGTCCCTTCAAAATTTTCCAATTTTTGTCCCAATTCTTCCCATTCCCATTGAAACTTTTCAAATCCCTCTCAAAATTGTTGAAATTCTGTTGAAGCTTTTAAAATTCTCTCTAGAATTTTCAAAATCCATGTCCACATGTTTACAATTTCACGTCAAAATTGCTAAAATTCCAGTTGAAATTTTTTGAAAGTCCCTGAAAAATTTTCCATTTTTTCTCCCAATTCTTCCCATTCCCATTGAAACTTTTCAAATCCCTCTCAAAATTGTTGAAATTCTGTTGAAGCTTTTAAAATTCTCTCTAGAATTTTCAAAATCCATGTCCACATGTTTACAATTTCACGTCAAAATTGCTAAAATTCCAGTTGAAATTTTTTCAAAGTCCCTGAAAAATTTTCCAATTTTTGTCCCAATTCTTCCCATTCCCATTGAAACTTTTCAAATCCCTCTCAAAATTGTTGAAATTCTGTTGAAGCTTTTACAATTCTCTCTAGAATTTTCAAAATCCACTTCAACATGTTTACAATTTCACGTCAAAATTGCCAAAAATCCAGTTGAAATTTTTTCAAAGTCCCTGAAAAATTTTCCAATTTTTGTCCCAATTCTTCCCATTCCCATTGAAACTTTTCAAATCCCTCTCCAAATTGTTGACATTCTGTTGAAGCTTTTAAAATTCTCTCTAGAATTTTCAAAATCCATGTCCACATGTTTACAATTTCACGTCAAAATTGCTAAAATTCCAGTTGAAATTTTTTCAAAGTCCCTGAAAAATTTTCCAATTTTTGTCCCAATTCTTCCCATTCCCATTGAAACTTTTCAAATCCCTCTCAAAATTGTTGAAATTCTGTTGAAGCTTTTAAAATTCTCTCTAGAATTTTCAAAATCCATGTCCACATGTTTACAATTTCACGTCAAAATTGCTAAAATTCCAGTTGAAATTTTTTGAAAGTCCCTGAAAAATTTTCCATTTTTTCTCCCAATTCTTCCCATTCCCATTGAAACTTTTCAAATCCCTCTCAAAATTGTTGAAATTCTGTTGAAGCTTTTAAAATTCTCTCTAGAATTTTCAAAATCCACTTCAACATGTTTACAATTTCACGTCAAAATTGCTAAAATTCCAGTTGAAATTTTTTCAAAGTCCCTGAAAAATTTTCCAATTTTTGTCCCAATTCTTCCCATTCCCATTGAAACTTTTCAAATCCCTCTCAACATTGTTGAAATTCTCTTGAAGCTTTTAAAATTCTCTCTAGAATTTTCAAAATCCATGTCCACATGTTTACAATTTCACGTCAAAATTGCTAAAATTCCACTTGAAATTTTTTCAAAGTCCCTGAAAAATTTTCCAATTTTTGTCCCAATTCTTCCCATTCCCATTGAAACTTTTCAAATCCCTCTCAAAATTGTTGAAATTCTGTTGAAGCTTTTAAAATTCTCTCTAGAATTTTCAAAATCCACTTCCACATGTTTACAATTTCACGTCAAAATTGCTAAAATTCCAGTTGAAATTTTTTCAAAGTCCCTGAAAAATTTTCCAGTTTTTGTCCCAATTCTTCCCATTCCCATTGAAACTTTTCAAATCCCTCTCAACATTGTTGAAATTCTCTTGAAGCTTTTAAATTCTCTCTAGAATTTTCAAAATCCACTTCAACATGTTTACAATTTCACGTCAAAATTGCTAAATTTCCAGTTGAAATTTTTTCAAAGTCCCTGAAAAATTTTCCAATTTTTGTCCCAATTCTTCCCATTCCCATTGAAACTTTTCAAATCCCTCTCAACATTGTTGAAATTCTCTTGAAGCTTTTAAAATTCTCTCTAGAATTTTCAAAATCCATGTCCACATGTTTACAATTTCACGTCAAAATTGCTAAAATTCCACTTGAAATTTTTTCAGTCCCTTCAAAATTTTCCAATTTTTGTCCCAATTCTTCCCATTCCCATTGAAACTTTTCAAATCCCTCTCCAAATTGTTGAAATTCTGTTGAAGCTTTTAAAATTCTCTCTAGAATTTTCAAAATTCACTTCCACATGTTTACAATTTCACGTCAAAATTGCTAAAATTCCAGTTGAAATTTTTTCAAAGTCCCTGAAAAATTTTCCAGTTTTTGTCCCAATTCTTCCCATTCCCATTGAAACTTTTCAAATCCCTCTCAAAATTGTTGAAATTCTGTTGAAGCTTTTAAAATTCTCTCTAGAATTTTCAAAATCCACTTCAACATGTTTACAATTTCACGTCAAAATTGCTAAAATTCCAGTTGAAATTTTTTCAAAGTCCCTTAAAAATTTTCCAATTTTCGTCCCAATTCTTCCCATTCCCATTGAAACTTTTCAAATCCCTCTCAAAACTGTTGAAATCCTATTGAAAGTTTGAAACTTCTCTCTAGAATTTTCAAAATCCATGTCCACAGGTTTACAATTTCACGTCAAAATTGCTAAAATTCCAGTTGAAATTTTTTCAAAGTCCCTGAAAAATTTTCCAATTTTTGTCCCAATTCTTCCCATTCCCATTGAAACTTTTCAAATCCCTCTCAAAATTGTTGAAATTCTGTTGAAGCTTTTAAAATTCTCTCTAGAATTTTCAAAATCCACTTCAACATGTTTACAATTTCACGTCAAAATTGCTAAAATTCCAGTTGAAATTTTTTCAAAGTCCCTGAAAAATTTTCCAATTTTTGTCCCAATTCTTCCCATTCCCATTGAAACTTTTCAAATCCCTCTCAAAATTGTTGAAATTCTGTTGAAGCTTTTAAAATTCTCTCTAGAATTTTCAAAATCCATGTCCACATCTTTACAATTTCACGTCAAAATTGCTAAAATTCCAGTTGAAATTTTTTCAAAGTCCCTGAAAATTTTCCAATTTTTGTCCCAATTCTTCCCATTCCCATTGAAACTTTTCAAATCCCTCTCAAAATTGTTGAAATTCTGTTGAAGCTTCTAAAATTCTCTCTAGAATTTTCAAAATCCACTTCAACATGTTTACAATTTCATGTCAAAATAGCTAAAATTCCAGTTGAAATTTTTTCAAAGTCCCTTAAAAATTTTCCAATTTTCGTCCCAATTCTTCCCATTCTCTTTGAAACTTTTCAAATCCCTCTCAAAATTGTTGAAATTCTGTTGAAGCTTTTAAAATTCTCTCTAGATTTTCAAAATCCATGTCCACATC